>NC_079225.1:40297321-40387321 GCF_029633865.1 Lampris incognitus | reverse complement strand
GCAGCATTTGAAAACTCCACAGGAGTTCATGCTTTTTTTCTTCCCTTGATTTGTTCGCTGAGTGGAAGTGTTGATTTTTCCTCTGACATTCCTGCAGCAGCACAGCAGCAACCCCCCACTGTGTCCTGTTTTGATTATGCCAGCGACTGCACCTCAGGAACCGGGCTCTGATTGAAGTTCTAATTAATCAATTAGTTTTATTTAATTTTTTTTCCTTTTTGGAACTGTTCCCAACAGAACTCTCTCCAAACTGGTGCAGAAACCCTTCGAAACGCCCCCCCCCGGGGGGTTTTCA
This sequence comes from Lampris incognitus, assembly GCF_029633865.1. Taxonomy (NCBI): domain Eukaryota; kingdom Metazoa; phylum Chordata; class Actinopteri; order Lampriformes; family Lampridae; genus Lampris; species Lampris incognitus. The sequence goes on along the minus strand of NC_079225.1, from coordinate 40,387,026 downwards.
GATCAACGAGGGGGCACTTTTCATGTGAAAAGTAGCTCGGGGGGCTAATCGCTCTTCCTCTTCCCCTCATTGCTTAACAACAAATACAGAAGTTGAAATTGGGGCCTCTGTAGTGGATTTGCTCATCAGAGCCTCTATTAAAATATCAAAGTAAAAATATAATTTAAAAAGAAAATCTTTTGACAGGCTTAACATCTTATTTACATTTTTAACTCATCTTTTTACAGCCTTATGATTTTAAGAGATTGAACAAAAGCTTTAAGATTCTAATAATCTTGCAGACTGTGAAATAAAAGGTCACCAATGAGTTACGCCATTATGATTGGCTTCCTTAATATCAGCAACCAATAAGGACAGCTCTCTGCAAGGAGGCAGCCCAGCATGTCTGTCAACCGTGTTACGTGGACACACACAGCTCATTATTTCTTTTTCCCCACCCTTATTCTTACAAATTCCACCCATGGGTGGTTATGTTTTGGATTGAGATTTGGGTTTAGGGTTAAATTTAGATAGTGGCTGAGTTTAGGGTTAAGGTCAGATAGTGGTTGTGTTTATGGTTTAGGTTAGGGTAAGATGAGGTTGTATTCTTGTTGAATAACGTGTAATTTTCTGGAATACGGGTGGGGAAAAAAATAATGCCACGGCGCCGGTGGCTTCAGTGCACCATGATCTAATGCAGTAATGCTGTTGGTTGGCTAGCAGGCTAGCAGTAGCTGTGTTTCACATCGCAAGGGGAAAGTGTCATAGGAGTACTAGGAGAAGGCACCCTCGCTTTGCTGCCAGTTCATGTTAAAATTTGAACAGGATTAATGAAATACAGCGCAAAGCTTTTATGCTAAATGTTAAGCGTAAAGCTAAAATACTAATGGTTAACACTAAACATTTAGCCTTATGCTAAACATTTGTCATATATATAATTGACTGTTAAATGTTTATGTGTATCAAACAGCATATTAAATGTTAAGTATATAGCATTTAATGTTCAGTGTAGGGTTTAGTGAACATGCTTAACATATGTACAATGCATCCGGAAAGTATTCACACCCCTTCACTTTCCCCACATTTTGTTATGTTACAGCCTTATTCCAAAATGGATTAAATTCCTTTTTCCCCCATCAATCTACACACAATACCGCATAATGACAAAGTGAAGAAGGTTTTGTAGAAATTTTTGCAAATTTATTAAAAATAAAAAACTGAAATATTGCACGTACATATATTCAAACCCTTTGCTATGACACTCAAAATTGAGCTCAGGTTCATCCTGTTTCCACTGATCATCTTTGAGATGTTTCTACATCTTGATTGGAGTCCACCCGTAGTAAATTCAATTAATTGGACATGATTTGGAAAGGCACACACCTGTCTATATAAGGTCCCACTGTTGACAGTGCATGTCAGAGCAGAAACCTAGCCATGAAGTCAAAGGAATTGTCTGTGGACCTCCGAGACAGGATTGTATCGAGGCACAGATCTGGGGAAGGGTACAAAAAAATTTCTACAGCTTTGAAGGTCCTGACGAGCACAGTGGTCTCCATCATTCGTAAATGGAAGAAGCTTGGATCCACCAGGACTCTTCCTAGAGCTGGCTGCCCAGCCAAACTGAGCAATCGGGGGAGAAGGGCCTTGGTCAGGGAGGTGACCAAGAACCCAATGGTCACTCTGACAGAGCTCCAGCGTTCCTCTGTGGAGATGGGAGAACCTTCCAGAAGGACAACCATCTCTGCAGCAGTCCACCAATCAGGCCTTTATGGTAGAGTGGCCAGACGGAAGCCTCTGCTCAGTAAAAGGCACATGACAGCCCGCTTGGAGTTTGCCAGAAAGCACCTAAAGGACTCTCAGACCATGAGAAACAAGATTCTCTGGTCTGATGAAACCAAGATTGAAGTCTTTGGCCTGAATGCCAAACGTCAGGTCTGGAGGAAACCAGGCACCTCTCATCACCTTGCTAATACCATCCCTACAGTGAAGCATGGTGGTGGCAGCATCATGCTGTGGGGATGTTCTTCAGTGGCAGGAACTGGGAGACTAGTCAGGATCGAGGGAAAGATGAATGGAGCAAAGTACATAGAGATCCTTGATGAAAACCTGCTCCAGAGCTCTCAGGACCTAAGATTGGGGCGAAGGTTTACCTTTCAATACGACAACGACCCTAAGCACACAGCCAAGACAACGAAGGAGTGGCTTCGGGACAAGTCTGTGAATGTCCTTGAGTGGCCCAGCCAGAGCCCAGACTTGAACCCCATTGAACATCTCTGGAAAGACCTGAAAATAGCTGTGCAGCGACGCTCCCCATCTAACCTTACAGAGCTCGAGAGGATCTGCAGAGAAGAATGGGAGAAATACCCCAAATATAGGTGTGCCAAGCTTGTAGCTTCATACCCAAGAAGACTTGAGGCTGTAATCGCTGCCAAGGGTGCCTCGACCAAGTAATGAGTAAAGGGTGTGAATACTTATGTACATGCAATATTTCAGTTTTTTATTTTTAATAAATTTGCAAAAATTTCGACATAACCTTTTTCACTTTGTCATTATGGGGTATTGTATGTAGATTGATGAGAAAAAAAAGGAATTTAATCCATTTTGGAATAAGGCTGTAACATAACAAAATGTGGGGAAAGTGAAGGGGTGTGAATACTTTCCAGATGCACTGTATATACATATGTATATACACACACACACACACACACACATATAACATTACATGCTGTGCACATGCAACGTGATTGATGGGCAGATTGGGATGCCGCCTCACAGAGTGCGGTCCTGATTGGCTCTTAGTTTCAGGCTGATTACATGGCCTGGGACAGTCACAGAGGCTGGACTTTTTCCTCAGAGCACTTCATTTATTGACATCTTCCGGGATGTAAAGAAATTTTCGTCAAATATGATCAAAATGGTGACTACAAGTGTTTTGAAGATAAGTTGCCTACTCTAGCTTTAATAGAAGAAATACCCAGTGAGAATAGCAATACAGCAAACAACAGATCATCGATGTTGATGATGTCTTTGTTTGGTTAAACAAGCTAAATTCTTAATGCAAAGTCAGATAGAAAAAGTCCACCTGGAGTAAGTAGGCTGAAGGCTGGACTCTTTTAGTGCGTTAAATTAGTTTACACAACACATTCAGTGTAAACATCTGATTTCTGCTTGGTACCTTCATAAACAAAATGGGTCCAAAGTGGATTTCTTCCCTGAGCTACTAAAAAGGAAGCGTTAAGCTGCTAGTGGCTCAAAGTTTACTGACCTCTGCTCTGAATGGAAGCAATTTTACAATACATAGTCAAAGATCAGTGGTAAAGTAGGTTGCTCTAAAGTTAATGGTTCAGGCTGTCGGTAGTTATTACAGCTTGAAATTTCAGGGGGTTGAACGTTTTACCTTTTAAGCTTTAACACTTTCCAGGTGAGGGGGTGCAGAGACTTGCGTAACAGGATCCAGACTCTTTTATCGCAACCTCATCTGTCTCATCAGCCACGTTTAATGGTTGACCTCCACTTGCCTGTCTATCTGTGTGTCTTGACTTAGTAAAAGAAATAAATGTATTCATAGTGACTCGTAGCATGAGGTGGTTTCCCTTGCTTTCCCATGGAGGCAGCTCCAGTAAGTGTGACTAGTTATTATCTGGACAAACTCAATACACCTGAAGCATATAGCAGGAAAACCAGTTTAAAGGGACATCATAAAAGCCCACTTGTCCTCAATTTGATCCGAGAGTGCAGCTGGAAACCATGATTTACAGCCCTGGTACCCAGAAGTCCTTGCGAACACTCATCACATGGTGGTGGAAGGCGGTAAGGGATACGGCTCAAAATGGCATTTGGGGGGTATTACTATGGAATGGGGTGCCCTGCAATGAGGCCTGAAGCATGAAACCTAGGAAACAACTGGTGGCTATTGGAGGCTAAATGGACCCCCAAAGTCCTTCCAGGGTCACACAGAAAGATGATGCCACAGATATATATATATAGATATATATATATATATATATACACACACACACAAAGGGTGAATTGTCTTACCAACTTTGCAGTGCACCAGGAAAACTGTAATGTGCAGTAATGCAGTGACACTCGAGAGCAATCATCGATTTCAGCTAACCGTGATGATGTGTGCCTCAGCATGCCCCAGAAATTTGCGTTTCAAGCAACTTAACGATAATAATGCATTTTTAAAAATGTGTTTTAAAAACACCCAAGGACACCGTATAAACTACGAAGGAGGAAGATGCTGAAGACACGAGTAAGAAAACATCGATTAAATAGCAATAATAAAGCATAAAGCAACTAGCTAGCCGGGGGCGTAACGTCAGCGAGGGAAAGCAAAACTAGGACATGCCTTTCACAGCCCCTCTTCCCTCTCCGGTCTGCGACTTACCGACCGAAAGAGGAAATTTACAAAAAAACCCACTTGAGTTATTCTATCAACCTGTCATTTCCACAGAATACATACATCTATTAGTTATCTCAGGTACTTTAAAGATGCGTTCGCCCTCTGTGGGTCTCAAGCGCTTCCCCGTCATGATAATGAAGACTTCACTTTCACGGGCTAATTTATTCCTCAGTGACAGCTCTAAAAGTAATGGGCTTCGCCACAGACAGGAGTGAAAACTGCTGAAATTATTAATGAAAAATTATGGCTCCATCGGCCCCCCTCCCTTCTTTTATGACATTTTTGGGGGAGTGAAGGCGAAAATGGAAAATAGCATTGAGCAGTGGAGGAAGCGTGGGTGAGAAGTGTTTTCACAAACAAACGGCGCTTGTAACTTCCAAATTGGACGCTTGCCCTTTCTGCCTCATTAAACGGCCCCGCTTCGAGGCCTGTATCATCCATCTTCTACACCTCCACAAGTGTTCAACTTTACTTGTTAGTGGAGCGGATTTCAATTAACCTCCCAGCAAACAAGGTTTACAAAGTTAAACCTGCATTTTGGACAACTTCTGGCAACCGGCCCTCCAGCATGGTACAACATCAGGACGCCCCATCATACACTGCGGGTAAACATACTTGCTTTTATCAATTTTTGTCTCTTTTGTGATATTAGCCACCACATTAGCTACCAACGGGATACATATGCGTGAACGAGAGGGAGGACAGCAGAATGGTGAGGATGCAAGGAGCAGAAGTGATGAAGGCGTACAACTTTCAATACTCGGGGTCAACTGTCCAAAGTAACGGGGAGTGCAGAAGAGAGGTGAAGAAGAGAGTGCAGGCAGGGTGGAGTGGGTGGAGAAGAGTGTCAGGAGTGATTTGCGACAGACAGGTACCAGCAAGAGTTAAAGGGAAGGTTTGCAAGATCAGAATCAGAATCAGAATACTTTCTTCATCCCCGAGGGGGGAAAAAAAACTAACAAGACAGCAAGAAAATAGAAACAAGTAGAAACAAGAAAAACAGAAACAAATAGAAATAAAAGATAAAATAAAAAATACAAATAAGGACAAAATATATCAACAAGCATGGCGCACATAAGACCCTATCTATACAGGTGTGATGGGTGTACAAGATGATAGTGAGACCAGCTAAGTTATACGGTTTGGAGACAATGGCACCGAGCTGGAGGTGGCAGAGCTGAAGATGCTAAGATTTTCATTGGGCGTGACAAAGAAGGACAGGATTCATCATCATCAGTTCTGTAACCTATGGAGGTCGCAGGAGCACAGCGGATTCCTCAACCAGTCTTCCACCGTTCCCTATCCATCGCGGCTCTCCCCACCTCCACGAAGCTCGTCTGTAGCCATTCTCCAATGTTGTTTACCCAGGTTTTACTTGGTCTCCCACTCTTCCTAGTCCCTTCTACCAGGCCTTGCAGGATGTCCTTTGCGAGTGTCCTTTCCATTCCGCAAATGTGCCTAAACCAGTTTCATTTCCTTTTTTTTTTTTTTACCATTGTCAGTAAACTACCACGGTGACCAATAGCATCCTTAACTCTGTTCAGCACTTCTGTGCTGGTGACGTGGGCTGTGTATGGGATTTGCAGCATTCTTCTCTATGGTCTAAATTCAAAGGCTTGTATTTTTTTCCTCCATAGCCTTTCTTAGGGTTCAAGATTCTGCACCGTATAGAAGAGTTGCTATTACGATGGTGCGGAGCAGTTGCATTTTTGACTTCATTCCAAGGTTTTTATCTTTCCTGATCGTGTTGAGCTTGGTCATTGCGCTTGTTGCGATGGCGATGCTGCTCCTAATTTCTGGATTAGGAACGAGTATATTCGAGGGGCAGCTCAGGTTGGACGGTTTGGACATAAAGCAAGAGAGACAAGATTGAGATGGTTTGGACATGTGTGGAGGAGAGCTGCTGGGTATATTGGGAGAAGGATGCTGAATATGGAGCTGCCAGGGAAGAGGAGAAGAGGAAGGCCAAAGAGGAGGTTTATGGATGTGGTGAGGGAGGACATGCAGGTGGCTGGTGTGACAGAGGAAGATGCAGAGGACAGGAAGAGATGGAAACGGATGATTCGCTGTGGCGCCCCCTAACGAGAGCAGCCGAAAGTAGTAGTTAGTAGTAGTAGTATGATATTAGCTACCAGATTAGCCTCACCCTCATTTGCTTACGTTAATGTAAATTTTCAAGTTCCAATTTACATTTCTAGTTGGGAAAGTCTTTTGGTGGTGTGTCGATCAAAATATGAAGTGATAAAAGAAGACCAGAAAAAGGTTTTCAGAATTTCCTCGAAGCAAACTACTTCTTGTCGACCCCTCCTCGTTTTCCTCTGGCATGTTTTTGGTGATGTTTTTATGCACATGGGGAGATTTAAACCTGATAAAACACGCCATCAGAAACACAAATGATTTACTTAATTCTTGCAGCTTTTCGAGTTGGACAGTAACTTTGCCATTTAGAGCAGCGAGAGCTAAATAAATAATAATGTCCTGGTTCGTTGATGCTGCAGCGTATTTGCAACGTCTACTCATTCATTCATGATTTCACGTCTGGTGGAGGTCTGAACCACCATGACATCACATGCTTCTACTTTTTTCATACAAATAAAGTAGGATTTTTTTTTTATGCAGATAAGAGTCGCACTTCATCGCTCATGGATTCTGCACTTGGACTGAGACCTTCCAAGCTCCTTGGAAAAAACAAGGTCCATAGGAAACAGACCTTTGGATGGCACCGAGAGGAAATGTAATGACAGCAGGTACAATTCCCCAGATGGCTGTCTACACATTAGGCACTAAATATAACCTACTCACTCCCACATACTGATGGCTGGAGGGTGGCGTTGTATGCAAAATACATTTTTCATGTTTTTTCCCCCCCCTACATCAATACTTCATGTGCAGAGGAAGTGCACATGGTGTTTTCTGTTACTTCCGATTCGACTCTGAACTCTTAAGAGAAAAGTGGCACTACATTCACCGAGGTCCAGACATGTATTTGGGGGTTTAAATGGGTATTATTTCCACTCCGTCTGAAACCGACCCTTTTTCACAGGAAAGTGTGCCAGACTAACTTGTGCGTGCCTGCTTTTTTTTGTGTGTTTTCCTACTCAAATAAGTGTCTAGACCACAACTATAGACAAGCTTTTCTCATGGATTTTTGTGCTTGCCAGTGAAAAAGTTGCCTTATGCATTGAGAGGTCTCGTGACATGAACTTAAAACACACATTTTGCATTACTTGGAAAAAATCCTAATTATTGCCAAAAAGGTTTAGACGTATACTTGAGGTGAATAGACTGATAGGGAGATTATGACAGGCTGGACATTCGGGGATCATTTCAGAGCTCTGGCTTATCTGACCTGAGCACCAAGGACATGGTGGCAAGTTTGCTAAATATCCAGATAAATATCCCAATTCTAGAAAGTCATTGCTATATTTCAACATCAGGAATCAGGAACATTTGTCCTTTCATTCCATGCACCTGTGCACATGAAATGAAAGGAAATATCGTTTCTACCAGCCCACAGCAGTGCAACACAAAGACAAAAACACATATCCAAACTACAAGAGCACATAGATCCAAACTACAAAAAAACTACAAAAACACATATATCCAACATATATATATATATATATATATAAAAATTCACTGCCCAAGAGAGCGAACGCCAGGATGAATGTCGGAACTGCCGGTCTGCATGGGCTCGCGGTTAGCTTAGCCTGCCCCGCTTCCGCGTCCTGTCACACTGCCCTCGATGTTTCCTCCTCGGGCGCAGCTCCAGGCAGGGTCCCTGGGCCCACCAGACACAGCAGACCAGGCTCCCCCAGCCCATCCAGCACCAGCTTTCCCAGCCAGACACCTTCGACACACCTCCCCGCACTCCACACGACGACACCAAAAACACAGTCAATGCTAGGGAAAGCCGCTGCCAGACCATATTTTTATACTAAAGCATCTCCTTTGCTCTTCAAAAAGTTCAGAGAGAAGTGTTTAAGCAAAACTCTGAAATTTTTGACTTGAAATTTTCGCGTTCCAAGTTGTCTTGAACACAGCAGACCTTACCAGGGAGCCACACAGAGATAGCTTAGTTACAGGACTTTAAGCACTTTGGCAAAAACTGCCGGTGCGATTATTGTCTTTTTTCCCCCCATTCTCGCCAGCTGATTAGAAATGAACTGGGAAGAGAATCAAGCAGGTATAACGCATTTTACTGCTTCTGGTCAGCACCTCCAAGTCTGAGGCCATGGTTATCTACGGGAAAATGGTGGATTGCTCCCTCCGGGTTGGAGATGAGTTGTTGCCTCAAGTGAAGAAGTTCAAGTATCTCAGGGTCTTGTTCACGAGTGAGGGTAGGATGGAGCGGGAGACTGACAGGTGGATTGGTGCAGCACCAGCAGTAATGTGGACGTTGTACCGGACCGTTGTGGTGAAGAGGGAGCTGAACCGGAAGGCAAAGCTCTCAGTTTACCAGTCAGTCTTTGTTCCAGCCCTCACCTATGGTCATGAGCTTTGGGTAGTGACCGAAAGGGTGAGATTGTGGATACAAGCGGCTGAAATGAGTTTCCTCTGTAGGGTGTCTGGGCTCAGCCTTAGAGATAGGGTGAGGAACTCGGACATCCGGAGGGAACTCGGAGTAGAGCCGCTGCTCCTTCATGTCAAAAGGAGCCAGTTGAGGTGGTTTGGGCATCTGATTAGGATGCCTCCTGGGTGCCTTCCTTTGGAGGTTTTCCGGGCACGGTCAACTGGGAGGAGACCCCGGGGTAGACCCAGAACTCGCTGGAGGGACTACATGTCCAATGTGGCCTGGGAACGCCTTGGGATCCCCCAGGAGGAGCTGGAGGTTGTTGCTGGGGAGAGGGACGTCTGGAGTGCCCTACTTAGCTTGCTGCCACCGCGACCCGACCCCGGAGAAGTGGCTGATGATGAATGAATGAATGAAAAATGGTCAGTAGAAACAGTTGTAGTAAGTTTGCTCATGTAATTAAACCTTCAAACTCTGCTGGTGATTGAAGCCTTTTGCTGAAATTGCCCCAAACTAACACACACATACGTGCACACACACATGTGCACCTACACACATGTGCACACACACACACACCCACACACACAGACCAGAAGTCAAAGAAATTCACAGAGTGGGGGGGGGGATGCATCACAGCAGCAGAGAGCAAGTGAGCATAAGAGCCTGTGATGAAATATTCATCATGTTGTATACAACACACGAGAATGTCATTTTAAAGCCTTTCTTCAGGGTTTATTTTTAGAAACCACTGAATGCTGCACTTTGTTTGGCCCTCTAGTAAACAGGTGGCCTCCCACTTTCTTCCCCGCTCACTCTTTCCTTCTTCACTCGGTGAGCATGAAAGGAAATCTCCCAGGTCCTGTCGTTCCCTCCGGCCTCGCGCTTGCTCAGAAAATCTGGTCCACATTCGCGGAAGTGTGTGAATGAGGTCATCCTATCGCTTTCATCGATACAAGGCTTTCTCTGTCAGACGTTACATAACGCATTTCAAGGAAGCCAGAGGTCTGGTACTCGCAATGCTGCCAATCCCAGTTTCCGTGTTATGAAATGTTAAAATGTTAGCTACGATCCGCATTCTGTCATCTACAAAAAAATGACATTATTAGGACCAGTGTGCACGAAAACACAAAACTTGCGGAAAAGCTAACAAAAATTGCTTTACAACTAAAATTTCTTGAAAAATAAATGACAATCATACTTAACGTCACACTCACGGCGAATGCATGAACACAAGTGTAATAGAGCTTAATGTACTGTCTAATCCATGCTAGGACAGACAGACAGACGTAAATAGGTGATCAAATGCTGATGAAAAAAAATTGCCAAAAATACTTCAGTTATTGGGCGGCACGGTGGTGAAGTGGTTAGCACAGTCACCTCACAGCAAGAAGGTCCTGGGTTCGAACCCCGGGGTAGTCCAACCTTGGGGGTCATCCCGGGTCGTCCTCTGTGTGGAGTTTGCGTGTTCTCCCCGTGTCTGCGTAGTTTTCCTTCGGGTGCGCCGGTTTCCTCCCACAGTCCAAAGACATGTAGGTTCAGGAGAATCGGCCGTACTAAATTGTCCCTAGGTGTGAATGTGATTGTGTCGGCCCTGTGATGGCCTGGCGGCCTGTCCAGGGTGTCTCCCCGCCTGCCGCCCAATGACTGCTGGGATAGGCTCCAGCATCCCCGTGACCCTGCGAGCAGGATAAGCGGTTTGGATAATGGATGGACGGACTTCAGCTACACTGTGTATGTGTAGAAGAAAGGCTCAAAATGGCTGCCACTCATTGTGCTCCATCTCAAACTATCAGACGGCTTCTGAAAACAAAAAGGTAAAAATTCCCATTTTTACTTTTTTTTAATAATTTTACACATCTAAAGTTTGATTGGTTCTTCATTCCCTCGTGTATCTATCATAGCTATATCTGCACATGTGGAGGAGTCAACCGTAAACACAATTTAATTGCTTGGTTGCACCGCTGGTTCACTGCGTTGTCCTTCAGTTGCCTGCGTTGTGTTTAATTGTCCATAACTATTATGCTTGTATGGGTCATCTTGGGTCATTGGTATGATGCAGCAACATCAATTGCCCATCTGGGACAAATAAAGCCGAACCTTGAACTCTGAACCTTGAAAATAAAATCCAGACATGGGTTTTATCCCTTTTTTATGTTTAAACAAATGGTGCTGACTCATCTGCTTGCGACACCGGTTTGAGAGAGCGAGAGACGAAGGGATAAGAGAGTTTTCAAACTCTTCTCTTTATCACCTCCATCACTCCTGTGCGTTTCTTTTGTTAATGTGCAACGCACAATTTATAGCACGGAGCAAGACAAACACAGCCGTCTGACTTCCCAAAGATGGGCAGATGGCGGATGGCTTAGGACGTGCAGCCAGTTTTGCCTGGAAACACATTAACACCACGGGTGCATGCAGGCTCACTCACCGAGATGAGGCTGATTGGATTTGCAGAAACCCGGTGCTATCATTGGCCTTTTTCCTTTTTCTTTTCCTTTTCTTTTTTTTTTGCGCAGGTATTCTGAAAAATAATTGGATTATAATGACAAGGGGGGTGGAATTTTCTTCTGTTTTTGGTCCACTGAATATGACATCATCGTCTGGAGAGGAGAAAGGAGGAGGGTCATAACCCGATAATCTGATAAGGCCCGGGGACCCATAAGCACCAAACACGCCTTTGTGGTCTTCACTTCAGTGGGCGGAGTGACGCATTCTACCCATGAGACAAAATAATGGAGAGTATAATCATTAATTCCCCGATCTATCCGGCCAACAAAAGCAATTTTAATCCCTGCTTGACCTCGTCGGGGTGCAACCCTCCCTCACGCCGCAGCCGAGGGGGCTCAGTTCCCATTGACGGGTCGGTTCACATTCGCTCAGATTACAGATTAAGCTTTAATTTGTTCTAATTGCAAAGTTTTCCTTCAAGGGAAAAAAAAAAGTTCTCATATTCCACATATTCCATTCCTTTTTACCGATTTGTCTGTACATCCCCCCCAAGGAGAAACACATTTCTTAAAAAAAAAAAAAAGCCACACCTCTTCCCACAGAGATGGATTAAACGGCTCCAACCTCTCATTCTCCTGACAAAGGAAGGACAGAAAACGTATTGTAAACGAGGTTGTACACCTCCACCTGGGAAACACGGGATGATACGTCGATTTTTTTGTGTGTGTTTCCGTTCAAACTAGTGAAAAATGAGGTGTTTTCCCCTACACGCCGTTTTAATGCACGCCATTATGCTGAGGATGTCGTCCGAAGCCCTTTAAGGTACCGCGGACATGTGCGCTTTTTTGGCGAACCCCCTAACCAGCCACCTGCGGATTTACAGCCGTGCTCTATCCATTAGGCTGAACAGTAGGACGCCTCTTGTCACTCAATTCAAAGCACCACAGGTGACCCGCATACAAACACAGCATCCTAATCCAGTGGATATTGGCTTTCGCTGACAGCCATCATTTACCGCGACTTCCTGGCAGGTAATCTATTACCTAACGCCGCTTGACTGCGGTAGCAGGCTTTTAATTTCTTGCTCACAAACACCCCAATTTAGGTCCACCGGCCTGGGACATGCTCAATACAATTAAAGCTGCAGTAGGCAACTTTAAACATTCCAGCACAAATCCTCCCGCCGCTCTCTCTGCTGCCTCGTATCACTCCGCTAAGCCCCTCCGACCAAATGGCCTCCGCATTGCTCTTCAGCCCCTTCCACTTGTGTACAACCAGGAGATGTCAAATCGAGACTCATGAAACTTGTATCGTCGTTGAGAGTCTATCAATGTAAAAAAACAAAACAATCAGTGAATCTCTTAGTTATGCTAATATTGTTCCTGTGAAGCAGCCATTTCGAGTTGGTATTTATTTTTTGGAAATTTTTTTTTTTTTTTGTGTGGGACAGCTTGGTGGGACAGGGTGGACACAAATATATCCTGTAAACGTGCATCGGCATTAGTAGAACAGCCAATAAGAACGTCATCTCTCGGGCGTCCGGATAGCATGGCGGTCTATTCCATTGGCTACCAACACGGGGATCGCCAGATTGAATCCCCGTGTTACCTCCAGCTTGGTCAGGACTCTGCGGTTGGGGAGCCGGATGTGGGTATGTGTCCTGGTCGCTGCACTAGCACCTCCTCTGGTCGGTTGGGATGCCTGTTCGGGGAGGAGGGGGAACTGGGGGAATAGTGTGATCATCCCATGCACTACGTCCCCCTGGTGAAACTCCTCACTGTCAGGTGAAAAGAAGCGGCTGGCGACTCCACATGTATCGGAGGAGGCATGTGGAAGTCTGCAGCCCTCCCCGGATCGGCAGAGGGGGTGGAGCAGCAACGGGGAAAGCTCTGAACAGTGGACTAATTAGCCAGATACAATTGGGGAGAGAACGGGAGAAACCCCTCCCCCAAAAAAAAGAATGTCCTCACTCTGAAATGACCTGTGATTGGCTAAAATCTTCAGTCCTGGGCTAGATTTTCTAAAGCCTGAATACAGAGCCAAGAGGAGGTGCAGAAGTCTAGTTTTCTCTCATACCACTTGAATTACAATATGCTGAAAGGTTATGGAATTTTTACCCGGTGACGCCTAAAAAAAAAGAAAAAAAAAGGCCTACCCTAGCTTTAAGCATTCAGTAATTCTGTCCCCACGAATTACTCAGAAAGTAGTGCATAAAGAGAATATGTCATCCGGGCGTGGTTCGACTGTCAGATCCAACAGCCTTGTGCCGACATAATCACTGGGAGAGGACCGCGTTTTCGCTAGAGATTTATGCCCGACACAAACCGTTTAAACCCTTCCACGCCTCGCTCACTTTCATCGCCAGCCGGCCTGGTTTCTTTTTCCCCCTCAGCGTGCACGGGTGGAATTAGACATCTTGTACGGTGTCTCACTGGGCAGGTTTATTGGTCGTTGTGCCTGGCTTAATGGTGCACTTGACAGGTTTTCTTGGCTCAGAGAGAAGGCAAGCTCCAACAGGAGACAGCCCCCCCCCCCACAATTCCGCCATCCTCCCACCCACCCCTGTCTCGGCTCTTCGGGAATGACTTATCGCCCTCGTCGGGATGGATGGGCTTCTTGATCGCCACACTGGACTCTATTCGTCAATAGAGGCAGGAGAGCCACAAGAGAACAGAGCGTCAAAGTGAGGGGGAAAGTCTTGAAAAATGGCAAGGGTCCTAGAATGGGGGTGTTGTACATTGCAGAGAAGGCAGTTGTGACTGTACAGCTCTCTGGGACTAAATCGTGATTTAAGGGCTACACAAATAAATGTGAGGTGACTTGATAAGACAAAAATTAAAAGAAAAATCTGATGCAATAACACCACATTGACCTCATAATCTCATATCGGAGAAATTGTATTGTCAAAGCAGAAGGCAGATTAGCACAGACAGCTGGAAGGGGTCGTAATACCGAGGGTCATGATGTAAGATAACACTTCTGTTTACGTAAGGCAAAAGACATTATTTAACCTTCACAGATGAAAACAGGATAAAAGAGTTACGCCATGAAAAACAGAGATCCACAATTCTCATAGGTCAAAGTGGATGGGAGTGCAGTTTTCACAACCACCTGCTCCCAATATGGGAGATGGGCAGATAGTATGTCTGAGATGGATATAAACATGAACAAATTAGGAATGAAACGTCTCACCATAATGTGGTGAAGGGCTGTGAGGCAGCAACATAGTCATCGGCAACAACTGCTTTGAGTTAATTTTAGGCAAATTTTGAATGTGCAACTATGAGAAGCTGTCAGAGAGAACAAGGAGTTTTGTGCTAATTTGAGGTTATAATAGTTGATATGTTGAAAAAGGAATTATAGGGCGTCCGGGTAGCACAGCAGTCTATTCCGTTGCCTACCAACACGGGGATCGCCAGTTCGAATCCCCGTGTTGCCTCCGGCTTGGCCGTGCGTCCCTGCAGACACAACTGACCGTGTCTACGGGTGGGGAAGCGGATGTGGGTGTGTGTCCTGGTAACTGCACTAGCGCCTCCTCTGGTCGGTCAGGGCGCCTGTTCAGGGGGTAGGGGGAACTGGGGGGGGAATAGCGTGATCCTCCCACGCGCTATATCCCCCTGGCGAAACTCCTCACTGCCAGGTGAAAAGAAGTGGCTGGTGACTCACATGTATCAGAGGAGACATGTGGTAGTCTGCAGCCCTCCCCGGATTGGCAGAGGGGGTGGAGCAGCGACCAGGACGGCTCGGAAGAGTGGAGTAATTGGCTGGATACAACTAGGGAGAAAAAAAAAGGGGGGGGGGCCTCCCCTTCCAAAAAGAATAAATAAATAATAATACGCAATACCGCTGAAGGAGGAGGACACAACTTGGTCAATTTTGTGTCTCCGTGCCCATTCGGCAGGCCAGATCAGTGCTCCTACAGGCTAACCAGGACCTTGCTTCCCTCTGACTGAGGGAACAGCAGATGCGACACATGACCTGCATGAGAGTAGCTCATTAATCACAGTGACATTATTGAATAGAAGTAATGCAGCAGAAAAAGGGAGGGAAAAAACACCTCTTTGTTAATTAAGAGTAATAGCATAGAGCGAGAGTGATCGGTAGCAAAGCGGGATCTCCCGTATCCAGACGGTTGGAGATGGTGTCCACTGGTCCAGTACTTTGTTTGGAGTCTCAGTTGGAAAGACCTTATTCTCTGAGCTCAGACTGCGGACAGATTGTCTTTTCTCCTTCAGACAAAAGCAGCCGTGGAGACTATTGACCACGCAAGTGCGCTCCACATTAGCACACTGTTGATGTGAGTCTCTGGAGAGGACAGTCATTAAATAATTATGTGCAATATAAACCAAGCTGTCAAAGTAGCGCGTGCGGGACGTTAACAACCCCACGAGCCACGTCCACCCTCCAAAACCTTGTTTGTGCCGAGATTGAAACAGCCGCTGAAACTGGAAACTCAATATGTTTGAGTTTTTGTGTTTTAGTTAATTTTCCTCTTTCTTGTTCACGCCCACGGTGCCATATTCAGTACTCTCATCCTATTTGCGCTCCTGCACCAAGTTCAATAACCACCATGTGCAATAAACTATTCAACATAATTTGTGCAGCTTTATCAGCAGGATCAGTGAAATATCATTTATACTGTGCAGTATTACACAGCAACAGTAGCTGGGGTCTTATCACAGCCTACCTATAACACCCCTCTAAGCTGTTACGCCTCTAGTATCACACACACTTGGATGTGCACTCATACTCATAGTTTCACTTTTTACACTTACTATATTCCGTTTTTGACCTCATTGTATACTTACACTTGTTATCCTTCTGTTATTATGCTACTTTCCTTATCTTGCCGTGTACATGGTTACGTATTACGGGTAACAAAGTCAAATTCTTTGCATGTGATCATAACTGACCAATAAACCTGACTCACTCTTGGGTATTTCATTGCCGAGGCAGACGTGGACCTCGTCTTGCTGGCTGGTTAAAAGGCGACGGAGGGCGGGGATGTTGGTACAGTGTTAGTTCACACAGAGACACCAGGAGAAGGAAAAAAAGTGCTTCTTGTGCGAAGCAGCAGATGCCCAATGTCAAAAGTCACCTTGTGCGCTCCTCCCCCGCCCCCTCCCCAGACAGAGGGGAGATAGGGAGGGGACCCACTGCCCCCGGGCTCCTTTGAGGGGCCTAAACAAAACCAGGCTTTTCTCCTTTAACCGCTGAAGCTCGAGGCTTTGTCCTCTCTGAAAACTTAGTGCCTGGATGAAGGCTGAACTGTCCACGGCTTTATTAAAAGATAACATTTGGATTCTGGTATTTCTAAGATATAGATTTGGGTTACTGTTAATATTTTTTGGGGGAGTTTGTCAGACCGTTATTTTTATTTGAAATCTCATTTTACCGTGTGAATCAATCCTCAATTCAAAATGGAGATAGCTGGGTGATAAGGCCTGAGTCCTAAGATAAGACTGGGTCCTTATCTTAAAGTATCTTGCAACGGTCCACCTGATTATCTCCGCAGAGATCGAAAGCTTGCGCTGCCCACTGCTAGTTTGTTATACCTGTGGATCTGGGCTCACACTATCGTGTGTAAATCAGCGTTGATCCCTTCAATAAACGCGACAGGTGACTTGGACAGCCTTCATTCCCCTGAGCCATATGGACGCACAGTCGCTGCAGTATGGCAAATGGTATTCATTACAGCAAGCTATTACAACTCATTATGCCCCCGAGTGACTCGGCCCACTACAGCACTCACTTTAAGGTTGTGGGGCATTTCTGTACTTTGTGATAGATGGCTACACAGATGGACGGACAGAGTGATAGACAGGCAGACAGACAGGCAAGCAGGCAGGGAGGCAGACAGACAGGCAGGCAGGCAGGTAGACAGCCAGACAGAGAGACAGGCAGACAAGCAGGGAGACAGACAGATCGACAGACAGACAGACAAGCAGGCAGACAGGCAGGCAGGCAGACAGACAGGCAGGCAGACACAGAGACAGGCAGGCAGGCAGGCAAGCGGGCAGACAGACAGACAGAGACGGGCAGACAGACAGGCAGGCAGACACAGAGACAGGCAGGCAGGCAGGCAGGCAGGCAGGCAGACAGACAGACAGACAGACAGACAGACAGGAAGACAGACAGGCAGCCAGAAATACAGACAGGCAGG
This sequence comes from Lampris incognitus, assembly GCF_029633865.1. Lineage (NCBI taxonomy): Eukaryota > Metazoa > Chordata > Actinopteri > Lampriformes > Lampridae > Lampris > Lampris incognitus. The sequence goes on along the minus strand of NC_079225.1, from coordinate 40,369,512 downwards.
AAGGAAGGCAGACAGACAGGCAGGCAGGTAGGCAGACAGACAGACAGATAGATAGATAGATACAGAAACAGAAAGACAGATGAAGAGATAAGCTGACAGGCAGAGAATGGAACCATTGTTCACAACTTCAACATCAGCAGCAGTAGCCAGCAATAAAAAGAAACAATCAGCACATAAAACTGATGAATCACAACTGTAAGTAAAATATTAATGCAAGATTATATAAAACGTTGGTAAGCGTTCAACCAATAGCGTTCCAGTGTGTTCAGACCTGTATAATTCACATCCAGACATAAAGGAGGGAGTCAAAGTATAGCTGTGCATTTTTTCAGCCACCGCTGGTTTCATCTGATTTGTGTCAGCTGTAATTTCCCAAAATATTTTTAACCTTTTTTTTTTTTTAAATTTGCTTATCTCCACCATGACATCGTCTAGCACCATGTGGTTTACATGATTAGCAAGCTGGAAAATGACTGGGCAGTCATGACCGTTCCTGGAAGATGAGGGTATTTGCTTGTTTTGATGGACAGAGGAAGTGGCTGGAGGAAGTACGGGGGTGGCAAACATTCCAGACAACTTTGAGAAACTCACTGGTTCTGATAGAAAAAAAAAAAAGAAAAGCCTCTGTCCCCGATCTGACCCCTCCAGGAGCACTTCTGCCACCACACACATTGCTGTTGGCGGGTCCGCTCGGTGTGGTCTTGGGTTTTGACTTACAAGGGATGTCTGTGTTCACTTTGGAAATGTTTCTAAACGCACCCGAAAACAAAACAAAATCGAGATTCTAATTACCGTCAGCTGAAGGGTTGTGCCTTTGAGGCCTCGTGGAAAATTGCTGGGAGAGTCCTTGAAATATGGGGCATCATCTGCATAGCGTCATGTTTTCTCGGCTAGGTTGCCGTGGTGGGTTTTCAGTGATAAGATGAACCAAGTTTACCAAGCGCTAATGTGACTAAAGCAAACATGGTACTCAGACGCAACAGGGACAACAAAAAAAGAGAGGACTAGGAGAGACATAACACATCCCATAATTTCAAAGGCTATAAAATGAGAATACAGAAGAAGGAGGAATACAGAAGATACTGCACACTTGCTCAGAGGAGGGAGGTTAAGCGGTCTGAATTAAAGCTTGGATCTAGATCTATTCGTGCCTTTAAAGCAGGGGTGCCCAACTCCAGGCCCCGAGGGCCGCAGTGTCAGCGGGGATTTGTTCCAACCATGCACTACACCACCTGATTTAACTAATTAGCTCATCTCTTGGACCAAGGAGGGAAAGGAATTAGTTAAATCAGGTGGTACAGTGTATGGTTGCAGCAAATACCTGCAGACCCTGCGGCCCTCGAGGCCTGGAGTTGGGCACCCCTGCTTTAAAGCAATCTCTACAATCCTACAACCAATTCTAATTCTGACAGGTTGTGAATGTGAAGATGCCAGAAATGATGTGATAACTTTAGCTCGTGCAGAGTACAGTATCCCCGCATGAACCACAATAATAGACTAGGAACTAGATCGTAAATCGGGCAGTAAATCATTTTAAGAGGACTGATATGAATGAGTTTCCCACAATAGTTCCTGGTTCACTACATCGGCTCCCGATAAAGTTTTTGAAGTGGTACTCGCTGGCAAGTAATAACACAGGTTGGTATTAAGGTCAGTCTTCCCAGAGAAAACACTGGTCTGCCGTCATTGTCCATCAGACGGAGGTTATCCACAAATCATTGCAAAGGGTTTGATAAGTAATGGGGCTGCATGTTTACATGGATTTCACTGGTTTGGATGTTGTAGTTACATGAAATCCTACCCGCTGTTTTGCAGGCCTTCTCGGCGAGTCACTTGGGTCGAGTTTCAAAAAGGCACTTCGAGTGTAGAAGAGACAGGAAGCCAAGCCCCCCCCCCCTCCATCCAGCCTCACTCATTTTGTTTTACGCTGGACAGTTTTTTTTTCCACTGAAAAAAAAATTACTTCAAGAAAAAAACTGATGATAAGAATTATGACTTATAATAACTGAATGGTTTATGAAAACTGTAAAGCAAAGTGAGGTAAACAAAACAGACTGGGTATAAACTGCGAACAGGCTAAAAATGTAGAGGAGTTAGTCACTTCAATAGACCAACAAATCACAGACAGTGTCTCGCTGTCAGACAGAATCTGAAACCACAGCATATTTTAGAACCCCTCAATCATGAATTAAGAAAAAAAAAACAAAAAACAACAACGTAAAATGTTAGCCTCGAAAGTATGCTCCTGGAAAATTATGAAAAGAATGTCAACAGTCTGCGGTCCTCAAGCCACACTTCTGTTTTGCATCTCTGAGATTTGTAGGTAAAAGGCCATCCTGCCAAACCCATTTCTGGCCAGCGGACAACAATCCAGTTCAGAGAACTCAACACCGCTCCTCAAAGGCTCGTCTGTATGAACATTTGTCCTTTAAATAAGGAATGTCAAGTGTGTCATTGTCATACCAAGTACGACTTCTACACACAACAATCCTTCCTGGGGAAGGATGGATTGCATCCTCCGGTCAGAGCTGGAAAGCAGCCTCTCTTTCATGACGTACAATTATCTTCAATAATTATGTCAGAATCGGTGCGAGACGCCTTAATATTTACAATGTTAGCATCCCAACATCACAGCTATGGTTATAGAGCTACACAACAGTGCCGTTTTGCAATCCCAGATATGATTAGGCTGCTGCCACCACATGATTCATGCACTGGCGCTGAATACTGATTATAAATCAAACCTTTGAACCCCGTCCACTTAATCAGGGCGGGTGGGACAGGAAACGGCTGCATTGTGTGACCAACAACAGACCTTGGTGGGTTATCTCCCCTCGCAGGGTTATGCAAACATCTCTCTGGCCGGCTCCGGCTCCCCCTCGTTCAGGATTACTGACGTGCTGGTAAACAGAGTCGGGTAAACTTCACACCTCGGATGATGATCCCCCCCCCCCAAAAAGCAAACCATCACTGCAAGAAATACAAAGAAAAAAACAGGAGAAAAAAAAGGCTCATTATTGTAGTATTAGTACCGGTTTAACATTCACTGCAAAGGCTGTTTTTTTCCTACTAGGACCCTTTGCTTCATGTACTCCCCCCCCCCCAGTTTTATACACATCATACTCAGATGTACTTTATTTACTAGGTACACTGACGTCCAACCATTTGTCTTGGTCAAATAGTTGCTGGAATGTGTCCACAACTATGATCATAACATAACATCATAACAGGAACACGTGGTGAAGGGATGGCACATCAAGTCAAGTTAGCTTGTTTTGTATTAAAAATAAATAAATAAATAAGCTTTTCGATGAAATGCTTTACATAGCAGATGTTTACAATACCAAGAGAATCTGACAGCCCCATATTCAGAGTAAGGAGATATCGCAAGACTTACAAGAGACAGAAGACACACCTCCAAGTCAAACAAAAGTACTGTTAAATATTAAACTTAAAAATGATTTCTCGGCCTCAGTGACAATATTGCCTTTATTTTGTTCATTCGTCGCATGTTTTACACTTCAAACCATTACACTGGTTTCTATATGGGGCGGCACGGTGGCGCAGTGGTTAGCGCTGCCACATCACAGCAAGAAGGTCCTGGGTTCGAACTCTGGGGCTGTCTAACCTTGGGGTCATCCCAGGTCGTCCTCTGTGCGGAGTTTGCATGTTCTCCCCTTGTCTGTGGTGGGTTTTCTCCGGGTGCTCCAGTTTCCCCCACCGTCAAGAAGACATGCATGTTAGGGTTAATACTCCTGTCTGCGCCCCTGACCGAGGCATGGCAAGACGAGCTGGAGCTGGTCCCCGGGTGCTGCACGGCAGCTGCCCACTGCTGCTAGCTACACAGCTTGGACGGGTTAAATGCAGAGCAGAATCTCCCTACGGGGATCATTAAAGTATATCAAATATCAAATTGAAGACACACAAACCAGCTCGGTATTCTATCACTACATCCATTTAATCAACATAGCGGTAAAGTTAAGTGTCTCGCGGCTCACTGGAATATTATAGAACGGGTTAAACATAAATCAACCAAGCAGGAAAGAGGAGTGAGCCAGAAAATGAAGGGTTGCCGGTTTGAATCCCAGGACCGGTTTGGACAGGCCTGGGCTGACAACCCCATCCCACATAGCACTGGTGTGCTGTAGTTCCCTTGAGCAAGGCTTTTCCACCCCAACTATCACAAACGCCTGATGCTATGCTGCTCCCAGTCTTGGTAATGGAGGCAATAAAGTATTATGTAACTGACCTAAAGAGAAACAGTACATTTTAGGCACAGACTATATGGTCCTTCTCATTTCGGATGCGTCCGTTAGTGCACTTCCATCTAGTAAACTGTATGCATGTAGTACACTGTATGCATGTAGTACACTGTATGTATGTAGTACACTGCATGCACTACGTACTTAGTTGCGTAGTGCGTGAATTTCAACATGATAGTGTCGTCTCAAATCAAACACCGCCATTGTGCACTAAATGAAAATAATCACAACCTTCTTCTCCTTCCTCTTCCTTATCATCATCATCACCATGAGATAGTTCTTTAATAGATTGTAAAAACTTGTGCTGACATTATGGTTACCACCAGATGGTTCAGACAAACATCTTGTTCCAGCAGTACGGGTGTACTAACCAGTTTGATCGGTGGTAGGAGCGGGAAATGGCCGCCCTGCTCTACCGAAATGCCGGTACTTTCCAATAATGGAAAACGACAAAAGGGTGAGTTGAGTTGAGCCGGTGCCATGTAGTGGAAAAGGGTCATAAGTAACTGCTGGGTTACATATGCTTTACACATGCAAGGAATGTCTTCAGTTGTAAACAGCCCTCACTGGATTTCACAAGCATACATACTGTAGCGACTGGGGGAGGCGGTCGCTCCGACTGTCAGCGGCTCCATGCTGGGGGCAGGGGCTCATGGAAATTGTTGATTGATTTGTTTAAATGTGTTTATGTTTTGGTTATTGTGTTGTTTGTTTGGGGGTTTGATTTGGACTGGGTAGAGCATTGTTACTGATTGACTAACCTTAGAACCGTGACTTAGACTGATGTCGCCAGTTGCAACATGGGGGGGGGGGGCATCATTGTGTTGTCTGTTCTGGCCGGTATGAATAAAAGAGCACCCCTGGGCTCGTGTGGTGTATGGGGCGTGGGAGCCGCCATTAGAAAGCGATCTCTGGGGCGTCTGGGTAGCGTAGCAGTCTATTCTGTTGCCTAGCAACACGGGGACTGCAGGTTCGAATCCCTGTGTTACCTCCGGCTTGGTCAGGCGTCCCTACAGACACAACTGGCCGTATCTGTGGGTGGGATGTGGGTATGTGTCCTGGTCGCTGCACTAGCGCCTCCTCTGGTCGGTCGGGGCATCTGTTCGGGTCGGGAGGGGGAACTGGGGGGAATAGCGTGATCCTCCCACACGCTATGTCCCTCTGGTGAAACTCCTCACTGTCAGGTGAAAAGAAGCGGCTAGCGACTCCACGTGTATCGGAGGAGGCATGCAGTAGTCTGTAGCCCTCCCCGGATCAGCAGCGGGGGTGGAGCTGCGACTGGGACGGCTCAGAAGAGTGGGGTAATTGGCCAAGTACAACTGGCGCGGGGGGGATCGCTGCCTCTTGACTCATTCTTCAACGCCGGCTCGCCACAATACATACATACATACACACATACAGTGCATCCGGAAAGTATTCACACCCCTTCACTTTCCCCACATTTTGTTATGTTACAGCCTTATTCCAAAATGGATGAAATTCCTTTTTTTTTCTCATCAATCTACACACAATACCCCATAATGACAAAGTGAAAAAGGTTTTGTAGAAATTTTTGCAAATTTATTAAAAATAAAAAAACTGAAATATTGCATGTACATAAGTATTCACACCCTTTGCTATGACACTCAAAATTGAGCTCAGGTTCATCCTGTTACAACTGATCATCCTTGAGATGTTTCTACATCTTGATTGGAGTCCACCTGTAGTAAATTCAATTGATTGGACATGATTTGGAAAGGCACACACCTGTCTATATAAGGTCCCACTGTTGACAGTGCATGTCAGAGCAGAAACCAAGCCATGAAGTCAAAGGAATTGTCTATGGACCTCCGAGACAGGATTGTATCGAGGCACAGATCTGGGGAAGGGTACAAAAAAAATTCTACAGCTTTGAAGGTCCCGAAGAGCATGGTGGTCTCCATCATTCGTAAATGGAAGAAGTTTGGATCCACCAGGACTCTTCCTAGAGCTGGCCGCCCAGCCAAACTGAGCAATCAGGGGAGAAGGGCCTTGGTCAGGGAGGTGACCAAGAACCCAATGGTCACTCTGACAGAGCTCCAGCGTTCCTCTGTGGAGATGGGAGAACCTTCCAGAAGAACAACCATCTCTGCAGCACTCCACCAATCAGGCCTTTATGGTAGAGTGGCCAGACAGAAGCCTCTGCTCAGTAAAAGGCACATGACAGTCCGCTTGGAGTTTGCCAGAAAGCACCTAAAGGACTCTCAGACCATGAGAAACAAGATTCTCTGGTCTGATGAAACCAAGACTGAACTCTTTGGCCTGAATGCCAAACGTCACGTCTAGAGGAAACCAGGCACCTCTCATCACCTTGCTAATACCATCCCTACAGTGAAGCATGGTGGTGGCAGCATCATGCTATGGGGATGTTTTTCAGCGGCAGGAACTGGGAGACTAGTCAGGATCGAGGGAAAGATGAATGAAGAAAAGTACAGAGTGATCCTTGATGAAAACCTGCTCCAGAGCGCTCAGGACCTCAGACTGGGGCGAAGGTTTACCTTTCAACACGACAACGACCCTAAGCACACAGCCAAGACAATGAAGGAGTGGCTTCGGGACAAGTCTGTGAATGTCCTTGAGTGACCCAGCCAGAGCCCAGACTTGAACCCCATTGAACATCTCTGGAAAGACCTGAAAATAGCTGTGCAGCGACGCTCCCCATCTAACCTTACAGAGCTCAAGAGGATCTGCAGAGAAGAATGGGAGAAATACCCCAAATATAGGTGTGCCAAGCTTGTAGCTTCATACCCAAGAAGACTTGAGGCTGTAATCGCTGCCAAGTACTGAGTAAAGGGTGTGAATACTTATGTACATGCAATATTTCAGTTCTTTATTTTTATTAAATTTGCAAAAATTTCTACAAAACCTTTTTCACTTTGTCATTACGGGGTATTGTGTGTAGATTGATGAGAAAAAAAAGGAATTTAATCCATTTAGGAATAAGCCTGTAACATAACAAAATGTGGGGAAAGTGAAGGGGTGTGAATACTTTCCGGATGCACTGTACATACATACAACAGCGAATCAAGGGGGGAGGGGCATTTACATAGACCAAAGTTGTGTGAAACATAGAGTTACTGTGTACAAATACATATGAAAGTATAGATAGAAAAGGTGCTGTTTTAAATTGAATTTTAGTGAGACATATTTTAAGAGGGAAATATTAGACGTACTATTCCAACGCTATGCAGGACAGTACAGGCTTGGTATGACATGCTACAATAATTTTTGACACCGCTTTTATGATGAACCTTCTCCAAGATCGTGGAGTCATGTTCAATAAAGAGAAGATCATTTCAAGTACAACAAACAAATTAATTTATGATTTAAAATGGTCATTTTATTGAGAAGCGCCATGGGCGGGCACATTGGGAGTGCAAATCATAATCACAGGACTCTTGATAGGCTTTAAAAATGTTAAACTCCAAGGCAGAAGGACTGTTGTGTGCAAGGGGAAAATCATAAAACATCTCTTGACCACCTATTACGAGTTATTTTGGCTCACAGATGAAAAATAAGCACAAACTATGGTAAACTGGGCCTGTTCTCAATTCTTAATCATCAGAGTCAAGAGATTCCTATGAAGCACATCCGACTTGAAGGCGTCATTGGTGCATTAAAGCAGAAAAAAGTACTAAAAGGGCCCCCCCCTCCCCACCACAAACTGTTCTTTTGATCTTAGACAGTCAGGACTTGTGTAGATATACAAGCCTCGCCCTGGGCTACAATTCGGAGAGCCAACTCTAATCTGCAATGCCATCGATCCTTGCTCATTGGAACCGGTCCATTCACAGGGAATAACAGAGAGACTCTGTGAATGCTGTGAAGGCATGTGGGACATTTTCTTTTGGCTCGTTTCCCCGAGGAATATGGATGCAGTTTGTGGCCAAAAGTTGCTAGTGTTAAGAATTTAAATGAAGCTCTTCTGGGGTGTAAAGCGCAAAACTCACCACACTGTCAGCCTCACATACTTTGTTTTGGGAGCAATTCCAGCGACTATAAAACGACAAAATCACAGATCGGATTCTTGGTTCCCCGGTTATGACTCTGTGAAAGACTGGTTCTTGTTCACAAACACCTGCAAATCTCTGTATTTCCAGCAATAACAATGTAGGAATTCTTTCCCAGTGTCCTCAAGCAAAGATCTGACGAGATGATATTGAAATGCAAGGTCATCAAATCATACAAGGATTAAGTAGACATAAAAAAAACAACAACATTAAAAACAAAAATTATCTTTAAAGAATAATCATGTGTTTTTGCAGCCTGGGCCTTATTTTGGTAGTTTTTGCCATCATGCATATTTAGTCTAGTGAATAATTAATTATCTAGTGAATAATTTCCTTACAACAATTGATTAGGAGCATAAAATACATGAAAAACAGACCAAGTTACAAGACTGGCTTCTTAACATCTTAAGAGAGAACGGACTGCTGATCCCATGCAAATGATGCCATCGAACCCCTTTCCCCTTATTTTCAGTTGCTTTCAACCGACTTTTGCAATTGCGTACATTTCTCTTTAATGCTTTCTTGCATATATTGAATTGTTTTCTGACTTGTCCTGTCTTCATCTCTAAAAAGGCCCATCACATCTCACAGAGAAAACATGGTGGAAGTGGCTGCTAGCCGACAGAGATGATGTTACTTTGGGTGCCTTTGCTTCCAACGGCGCAACTTTGGAGCAGTTTACATCTCCATGGTAACAGCTACATCTCTGATTGGTGGAACTCACAATAGGATTGTGGGTAGTGTAGTACTTCACCAGTAACTTGGCAATAAAGCATGATATCTTAAAAATGAAGTTGAAATCAAAATGATGTATGGCTTGTAGAGGAAAATATACCACCATTTCACAACTTCGAAGCTCATGCTTAAGTCTGCCTCGTTTGATAAATACACTATGGTTAATTATCAAATTTCCTACGACCAGAAACAAATATTTTAGCTCTATTGCTCTTCTGACTCTGTTTCGTTTTGAATGAATCTGTGGAATCTGGAGTGGTCAAACGCAGGGCTGAGATAAGGAAATGGGATGCTCTACATGATCTTCAAATGGGTTGTCACCTCAAAGAAACTTTAGATAAGAAACTCGAATCCCATCATTCAACATCCAGGGAGACAGGAATATCCAACTGAAAGAGGCATCAAATGGTTTTTTGTTTTACCAAATATGATGATAACTGATGATTTACAAATTTTTCAAGACTGTGTCATCATTCAGGATCCGGCTGAGCAAACAGAGCAAGGGGAAGAAGAGTAAACCAAGGTTAGACGATATTCGGGGAGGGGGGGGGTGAAACGTGGGGGGTTCGGCAGGATGAAAAGAACACAGCCCACGAGGACGTTTTATTTTCAAGTTCAAAGCGGAGACGCCGTCGTCTTATTGTAGGTGGCTCCTGCTCAAGGCTGAGACAGAGCAGCCTCCCTCATTAGCACTGCGGCTGACAAAGGCTATACTTTTAATTAGCGTCTTCTCATTTCTGTCACTGCATTAAATGTCAGCGCAGCATCCGATGCAGGAATCTCCTCGTCTTTGATGTGCGGAGACCGGTTGCTCCTGATGTACCCTATACCCGTCCGGTCTGGACTGACAATGGCAGTCCTACATCAAATCTCATTAGCGGTGACTAATATTCTTTTCATCTCTCACAAAAGGCTTCCATTGTACCATTGCTGAAGTGCATTCCTCAGCTCCCACTTGTCTTCTCTGTCCCCCCAGAGGGAGGGAGGGGGGAAAAGGAGGTGAAGAGAGTGTGGGAGGATGAGATTTATTGCAGGGGTTGAATGAGTTCAACTTTAACTTCTCAAGCATGAAGAGATTATACAGTGGTTCACTTGTACCTTTGATAAATTTTGCAGGATAAATGTTGAGCCTGAATGAGTTGAACAGCTGATGAGACTTTAAGGGACTGCGTCGAGTCCCTGTTTTCCAACGGGATCGAAATTAGAAGAGTAAAAACGTGTTATTGCTGGAAAATTAGACCAAGAAGAACCTCAATAACTGGTGAGCCATATTGACTAATGTAAAAAATAAAGACAAGGGGCGCCCGGGTAGCATAGCGGACTATTCCGTTGCCTACCAACACGGGGATCGCCAGTTCGAATCCCCATGTTACCTCCAGCTTGGTTGGGCGTCCCTACAGACACAATTGGCCATGTCTGCGGTTGGGAAACTGGGTGTGGGTATGTGGCCCGGTCGCTGCACTAGCGCCTCCTCTGGTCGGTCAGGGCACCTGTTCAGGGGGGGCTGCACCACGCGCTACATCCCCCTGGTGAAACTCCTCACTGTCAGGTGAAAAGAAGCGGCTGGTGACTCCACATGTATCGGAGGAGGCATGTGGTAGTCTGCAGCCCTCCCCGGATTGGCAGAGGGGGTGGAGCAGCGACCGGGACGGCTCGGGAGAGTAGGGTAATTGGCTGGATGCAATTGGGAGAAGGGGGGGGGGTCCAAATAAATAAATACAGACAATAACAAGCTGTTTTGTCAAGTATTGAGTCTTAAATTCCTTTTGTCCCTCTGAAAATTCTTCCCAAAAGACCTGTAAGACCTGAGGAGTGAAATAATTGTCACTTGTTTCCAGAACAAATCAACAGGAATCAGCTTGAAATCAAGTGACAATATCGTGATACGTATTAAGTGATCAAAGTTTATCAAGATATTGTCAATTACAAAAAAAAAGAAAAAAAAGGGGGTAAGACTGCTCCGGGGACAAGGTAAAACATTTTACCTGGAGCTTTTCACTTATTCCAGGACACCCAAAAGTAAATCACACCTTAAAATGGATTGATATTTGTGTTTTTCTGTTCACTTGTATGTGGGTTAGCGCAAAAATAACATAAAAACAAAACAAGATAAAAAATAGAAAAAAGATGATACATCATAAGCAATGAACTCAATACCAAACAGAGGTGGTCAATATTTCATCAACACTATCAGAGAGACAGAACTGACTCGCAGGATTCCCCGCATAGCGAACAACCGGCAAACATACTGAAAATGTCCCACAGCTGTTCATCGCAGAGGACAGCGACAGAAGGAGGACATACCACAGCCAGGCGCCCATTACCATAGGCTGCACGACATACTCGGAGGACGATTGTTTGGCTTTGGAATTTTAATTCATAAACAGACTGGCACCCTGACACAACAGCAAACAAGTCGTTCGCCCTGACTTGAAGACAACTCAGCTTGCTGCATTTATCCCTGCCTGCAGTTGAAGTTCACTTTTGGAAAGATGTTGCAGCCAGCGTTAAAGATCTAGGCTTCGTTTGATATTACGTTAAATGCGAGCCACTTGCTTTTGAATGGGTCCCCGGGTATCACGCACAGGTATCATATCAGTATGAGTGAATTCAATTCTCATCTGTCCTCGGTGAGAGACCTGCTGCTATAACATAGCATGATGAGTTTACAGTGCTCGTATGCAAGTTTGTCTTCATTTGATGGCTGGGAGAGCTGGCGCTGGATCGGCTGGGAGAGCTTGGTCTGCTGCGTGCTGTGGGCCCAGGGACCACAGCCCTGCCCGGAGCTGCGCCCGAAGAGGTAACACTGAGGGCTGTCTGACAGGACGCGGAACCGGGGCAGGCTAAGCTAACTGCTAGCCCATGCAGACCGGCAGCTCCGATGACACTGAGAGTGGTCTGGTGGCAGCCTCGCCTAGCATTGACTGTGTTTTTAGTGTCGCCGTGTGGAGTGCGGGGAGGTGTGTCGAAAGTGTCTGGCTGGGAGAGCTGGCATTGGGTCGGCTGAAGGAGCCTGGTCTGCTGCGTCTGGTGGGCCCAAGGACCACGGCCCTGCCTGGAGCTGCGTCCAAAGAGGAAACACAGAGGACGGTCTGACAGTCAGTGGCTCCCAGACTTTTTCTGGCCAAAGCCCTTTTAACAATGGTACCAACCTACAAGCATTTGGCTTTCATTTTCTCGATGAACTGCTTATCCAAGTCATTTTAAATACCATGAAATAGTGTTATCAGCCAATGGGACATTTTTAATATTTTGTGGCTCAAGCATAGCTGACACCATATCCACGGTTGTGTTATGGATTGGCTCCTCCGCTGTGTTTAGTTTTCTATATTTCACAATTGATAAAAGAACATTCAGGCCCCCCCCCCCCCCCACCAGTGCTTAAAGTGGGTCGATACTCACCATACACCATACAGGCACATTTACGTTTTGCTCTTAGGAGTCCCAGGACTTTTACTTGCATACCGCTAGTTCTTATTAAGTAAAGTAATTTTGTTCTGTTGTAGTCCAAGCTTTGGCTTTAAAAAAAAATTTTTTTTTGTTTTGTTGGGATTTTCCCCCTTTTTCTCCCCAATTGTACCCCTCCAATTACCCCACTCTTTCGAGTCGTCCTGGTCTCTGCTCCACCACCTCTGTCAATCCGGGGAGGACTGCAGACTACCACATGCCTCCTCCGATACATGTAGAGTCACCAGCCGCTTCTTTTCCCCTCACAGTGAGGAGTTTCACCAGGGGGACGTAGCGCGTGGGAGGATCACGTTATTCCCCCCTGTTCCCCCTCCCCCCCAAACAGGCGCCCCGATCGACCAGAGAAGGCGCCAGTGCAGCGACCAGGACACATACCCACATCCAGCTTCCCACCCGCAGACATGGCCAATTGTGTCTGTAGGGACACCCGACCAAGCTGAAGGTAACACGGGGGTTTAAACTGGTGATCCCTGTGTTGGTAAGCAATGGAATAGACCGCTACGCTACCCGGACGCCTATTAATCCTTTTTTTAATCAGATTGAAGTTTGTCACACGAGCAACTGTGAAAAGGGACACTGAATCAAAGGCTAATGTTTCAAAAATAGAGCCTTCTGAATCATTAGCTGTTTATATAAAAGTACCCCTTCAGACACGTGGGGTTGAAACACATCTACTCTTTCTCCCTCATTGAGAAATGTAGGATCTATCAACATGCATATATCAAAGGCCTCACACCCCACCCACCACTGCTGCTTGCTCTAGGTTGACTGGTGAGAGTGGTGCGTATCAAGATGGGTGGCGTTAAAGCGAACATTGGAGAGATTCAGCCATACATGTTCGAGCCTCAGTTGGACCCAGACTCAGACTCTGATGTGCACCAAAATCAGCGCGTAGCGGACATATCAGAATGGAACTGTGGTTAGCATCTTTTATTTATGTTGTTTGCTAGCTTGTAACAGCTAGTGGCTGTGAAACATACAATAATATCTGCTATGATGTCACAGTATCACAGAACAGGGTCTCTTCTGGTGTAACATCTCGGGGTTCCTGTTCATGAAGCAGTGGAGGTAGACCGTATGAAATTACAAAACCATCACAACCTTAGCAAAATGACCACCCTTGACACTGACCAAGTGTGTCTGCTCCTGAAGCTGTGTATTCAGTTCAAGTACGTCACATACAGGGGTCAGTACTATAGGCAGAAGCATGGGTGTGCTATGGGTTCCCCAGTTTCACCTGTAGTGGCCAACTTGTATATGGAGGAAGTGGAAAAGAGGGCTCTGATGTCCTATACAGGGACACCACCTAGCCATTGGTTCAGATTTGTGGATGACACCTGGGTTAAAATTAAATCTCAGGACGTACCACATCTCACCGACCACATTAACTCTGTGGACAACTACATCAAGTTCACCAGGGAGGATGTGAAAAATGACAGGTTAGCCTTTTTACACTGTGAAATTGCAACTGGTGATGGAGGACATTTGATTGTTGGTGCTTACCTTAAACCAACACATACTGATGAGTACTTAAGGTCTGACTCTCATCATCCACTGGAGCACAAACTAGGAGTCATCAGGACGCCGTACCACCGAGCTAACAACGTCCCCACTGACACGGCTCCACCAGCCCTTGTAGCACACCACGAAGGACACCTTTAGTGGAGCCGGCGGAGCAGGTGGGACCAGCGCGAGCCCGGTCGGAACCGAAGTCATCCAGACTATAAAAGAAGTTCAGGTTGCACCTCGGGCCGCCGTCATCGTTTCATACGGCTGAACTTTGAAACATTAGCTATATACGTAGTTTACAGTTTTACCAAACAACTAGCAGCAGCTAGCAAAAAGCTAACATAGTCAATGCCGTTCATAAGTCACAAAGGACATATGTTACATGCAGACAGTGGCGCCCCCAAGGGGTGGCCACGGCCACCCTGATACCATCCCCACCCCCCCCCCGCGCTGCCCCCCCCAGCCACGAGTCGCATATGCAGAATATGCTTCTGATTATGCATAATATGCGTCTATCTGATATTTTGCATTAGATGCTGTTCATTTAAATCAATAATGTATATTTTTCTTAACTCTCATATTGACAGTTTTCCACTAGCCTATACAGCATACTACAGCAGCATCATAGAATTCCCGAAATTCAGTCATGGCTTTCGGTTTTGGTGTGCCACCCCAAGATTTTCAGTGGCCCCTTTGGCCCCCCTCCCCCTATGGAACATGTCTGGGGCCGCCACTGCATGCAGCAAGTTCTCATTTGACTGTTGGTCGAGTAAAATAAATACATAACTCACATACCGACCCCTGCTAACTGTCCCAGTCCCAGGATAGATAGTCGGCGCAGCACCAGACTTCGGCCTTAGCTTATGGAAACACTCCCCACTGAAACGAGCAGTGCAGATACGCAGACCCTCCAGCTTTCAACGCACGCGAGCCCGACGTCTGTAAATCAGTTCCCGCCATTTCGGCGGTGTAGCGGGATTTGTTCAGTAGACAGTAGTGGAGGGAAGCTCCGGGGGCCCGGTTAACATCCAAAAACCGCACACACTTCCACGATACAAACTCCCTTTCTCTACCGACACTTCCGCTCCACACAGGAGGTTTCCGGTTTCTTTGCCGCCCTGTATTTGCATATTAGACAGCGATTGGCTTTCGGATTTGTGACGTGCCAAATCTAGTTTACCCGGGGTACGTTCGACTCTCAGATTTTAAGGAGGTGAACAGACAGCTCCCCCTACAGCAGTGGAGGGTGAAAACACCGCTCTAGTGAGAAACTGCACAGGTACAAGTCGGTATAGTCAAGGTCAGACATTTTAGGGGACACAAACATAAGAAAAACACATTTTTGAGTGGAAGGACACTTTAAGCTAGTTTTTGTGAATTTTCAGTTATATATTAAATCATAAATTGATATTGATATAATAATAATAATTATTATTATTTTGATGATAAAACAGCCACTCAAAGTGCTTTGAGTGGCTATTGCAGCTAGAAAAGTGCTATAAAAAATGCAACTTGATTGATTGACTTGACTGATGATATTAAATGCCCTGTGATGGTCTGGCTGCCTGTCCAGGGTGTCTCCCCTCCTGCTGCCCAATGACTGCTGGGATAGGCTCCTGTATCCCCGCGACCCTGAGAGCAGAATAAGGTTTGGATACTGGATGGATGGATATTTAATGATTCTGCGATAATAAAAAACATGGAAACTTGAGTTTTCTTCGTGTGAACCCTTGTCATTTTTTCTGTCGAGCGGTTCTTGAAGACACTGTTCTGCAGACACAGGGACCGTGTAATCGCCGAAAACCCGGCAAATTGCATCTGAATTGGCATTTGATCTTTTTTCGGGTGTTCAAAAGTTCACTTAGTTTGTTTCCGTGCGGACGCCCACCGAAAGCTGCAAGCAGAAAATATCTGTGCTGCTCTGCTAAAACAACCGAGGGCCCGGACACACATTCCAAATCCGCTGTAAACCTCTGGTATATATATTTTTCCGGCCCTGAAATCGGATGTACGCCGGTCCGTGTAAAATGTGCTGACCTGTAAAATCCCAGCTGTGGCCCAGGGCAGCCCCCTACACAATCTCCCATTGAAAACCCAACGGCCAAAGTAACACGGCGTGTTTCAAGCGCTGCAGGAAACCGAAGAATACCTTCTCCGCTGGGCCCGGCGTCCGATGGCAGAGCTCGTCCTTTTGAAGTATTTCCCTTGCAAGGCCGCGGCCAAAGCAAATATATCTCTCCACCTCCATCGAACACATCACTCAGGAACAGCTGTTACCATTTAGTTGGAGAAGCCAACAACATTCCTCCCCCCCCTCTCAGAATGTATATGTGACATGGGAGATAGCAATCAACACACACATTCTCTGACTGTGGTTACACTCCAGCAATTTCTTCCCCTTCCATGTGTAAACACCCTGCGACGCACCACTTACCAGGTTAACGTCATGACCTCGGGATATTGTTTTGTATTTCCTTGCGGAGGGGGGGAAAAAAAGAAAAGAAATCTATGCTATCATTATTTCCCCCTGTATGTTTTGGTTTCATACAAGATTCAGTGAATATTTGCAGAATGTTTGTGCACATTTCTGGCCCAGAGATAAGTTTTTGTTTATTACAATATACAGAGGATTAAGTATTGTACAAACAATCAAATCCAGGCTGTTTCGGAAAAGAAAACATTTGGTTTTTTTTTTTTTTTTTAATCGACATTGTCTCGCCCAATTTATACTGACAAGCCCAGTTTTTATCTGCTTTTCCAGCCAAAAGAAATGTCAGTGATATTCCAGTCATCTGGCAGGCTTACTCGGCTAACTATGATAATGAAAATTGTGACAAAATTGCAAAAATATTATAAACCCATAAAATGTGGGTCTTTTTCTTGCTGTAATTCTCCGCCTAGCCTCGCTTGGCCGTCAGACTTGGGACTATCGGCATAAATTTAGGTCCACCCCGTTCTTTAACAAGTTCAGGGGTCACCCACTTTGACCGGAAAAGGTCGTTTGACTGACACTCAAAACAACCAACCACAGACAGCTGCACTGGCACGGCGTTTAAGAGCGGTCGTTTCTGAAATGGTGCTACCAGAAAAACAGACCCACATGAAACGAGTCTACACAGAGGATAGCTCTGCGGCCTCAAAAATTGAATTTGTGGCAAGAACCTCACAAACTCTCTAAAACTGCGATTAAATCTTGGTCATAAATGATCATTACTGATGCAAGAAGTTGCTGGTTTTATTTTCTGCTTTGGTAATGTCTGCAAGAAGTTTGTTTCCCAGCAGACTAAAAAAACCCCAATGCACCAAGTCATTAGGAAATGCATAGACACTCGTGACTGACAGTGCAGATGGCCAATGAGAGTGAACCCGGTGGCTCTGCACAGCTAAATGGACTGTGTCGGCTAGAAACTATTTCACTGTCACCAAAGACAATGCTAGGTTCGGTATGAAGAATTTCAAGCACACACACACACACACACACACACACACACACGCACACAATCACCATCATCATCATCAGTCACTTGGGGTCGAGCATGAACATCCTCCTTCTGGGTCCTCAGCTGGGTGTAGAGGCCGATCCTGGAGCCACATAATGAGAGGACACCTGTGCATGACAGCTTTTTACGTGGAGCGGCTGATGCTCCTGCAGCCCCCACATGGTCCTTGGCAGGGGGTGGCCAGTGTCCAATGGCATGGAGAACCAAGACAATTGGGGACCACCCTCTGTTGCAGCCTTCATCCAGCTTCACTGCCATTGTGACCTGGAGACGTCTTCCACCAGTTCCACCGTTGAGGTCTTTGTTGGATCGTGCTTCGTCTGGACCCCCCCCCCCCCGACCTATCCTCCTTGGGTGACCCTACCAGGAGCCACGCTCCGGACGGCACAGCTCCTGGGATCATTGGTACACACAAGCCTCTCCACCACGGCAAGGCGGCGATCCAGGAGGACACATACACACACACACACACACACACCAACAACAACAACTACTCATCTACTCAACCTTAAGGTGAAAGACTAAAATACATAACACAACATAGGGAATCTATATTAAAAGTAGTATGACTAACAATTTCAACACACAATTAAAAACTGACTGGCCAGCAGGACTACTGCACCGGGACATCAACTCACACTCTCCACCGGTAAGCAGGTAAGACAAATGAACAAACAGTCCAAAGAAGAGCTCTGGTCTCAGCATTTGGGAACGACATGAACCACTCAGCATCAAGTAAGCGTCCTCAGTGAGGCCCAGCCGAGGCACCTATCTGAAAAACGATGTCTCCCTCGTTCAGCTAAGGCAGAATGGCATGGCGGCAAGGCTGCGACTCAACCGTTTCCATCAGAAAGCCAGTAAGGAAGTGGCCCCGAGCCAATTCCCTACTCTTCATTCGGCTTTACCTTCCCGGGCCATTCAGATGTCAAAGTGACCTCCGTAAAGGATGCGGGTCCACCGGCATCCATTGTATGTGTATCAACTGAACACACAAAAGTAGAAAAATCGGGAAAAAACCCCCCCAAAATGGAAGCCACTTGATGTAGTGAGGCTGATCCTCACTAATGCAGGTTTAATGGGGCGTGCATGTGAGATGGGAGGACGCCATCACTTAGCGCACAATTACCTAATGGCTGGCTCGTCTGTTCAACAGTAAATGTTGTTCAAGTGTAATTTGTGATTTGTTTCAACAAGACTGAGGGGCTGGCTGACATGCCAGCTGAACCCCCCCCCCCCATGATAAATCCACTGCTTTAACACAAGAGAAAATATATGATGCGTTAAACGCCACATTAACGCATCTGGAGATTTACGTCGTGTCAGGGCTTCGCCGCTAGTAAATGACCACATAAGACCTGTAAAATGCTACGTGATACATCAAGCGCCTACTAAACGCATCCTCAGAGAGGACACACCGTCCCCGATTGGTTTACATTGGCATTATGCTGTTCGTCCACCGTGTCTGCACACAGGCCGTGTCTACGCTCTCGTCTTATCAAAATAGCAGCAAAATGAAAACGTCCACGTGTAAAAAATAAAAGACAGCAACAAACATCTGCAAATGTTTTGCTGGAACTTTATAAGGGGAGAAAGGGTTCACCAGTAGCGTCTGGTGTGTGTGTCCAGATTAGCAGGCTGTCCATAGAGATACAGTACATGCAGGACCAGAGAAGGTTGAATCAGTTCATCCGGACACAACGTCTATTGACGGGAACATAAGTGACCTCTTCAGTCTCAACTGCCTGCAGGTACCCCCGCCCTTATAAACAATACAGTGGCACGGCGGCGCAGTGGTTAGCGCTGTCGCCTCACAGCAAGAAGGTCTTGGGTTCGAACCCTGGGCTTGCCCAACCTTGAGGGGGGGGGGTCATCCTCTGTGTGGAGTTTGCATGTTCTCCCCCGTGTCTGCGGTGGGTTTTCTCCGGTTTCCCCCCCACCATCCAAAAGACATGCATGTCAGGGTTAATCCTCCTGTCTGTGCCCCCTGACCGAGGCACGGCAGGACGAACTGGAGTTGGTCCCCGGGCGCTGCACGGCGGCTGCCCACTGCTCCTAGCTACACAGCTAGCACGGGTTAAATGTAGAGGAAGAATTGCCCACGGGGATTAATAAAGTAAGTAAGTCAAATAACAACCGAAACCAACGACCGGTTTCGTATGCAAATATGGGCGTGTTCATTAACTAGCGTCTCAAAGGCCATGTGTACTAGTCCCAGAGGGCTAGGGATTGTTGCAATCACAGCACGGTAAAATGGCGACAGACGTATAACGACCGAAACCAACGACCGGTTTCCTGTGAACACGGGTGTGACCGTTAACTGGAGTTTCGATGGCACATGAAACCGATCGCTGGTTTCGGTCACTGCGTTGTTTATAAGGGTGGGGACACCTGCAGTCAGCTGAGACCGAAGAGGTGGCTTAAATGAGTGATGACACATTGTGTCCAGATGTAAACGTTGTGTCCAGGTGAACGGCTTTGATCATCTCACCTGGATTACTCGGCACGCATCACGACGGTACGTGCAGGACGAGCGACTCCGTGCAGCCAGTTCTGGGTGCACCGGGTGCACACAACAATAATCTGCGTAGAAGCGGTGTTTATTTGGACTCTCTCTCTGCTTACACTGCCTGATGGGATTGCAGATGTTTTGGTTTTTTTTCTTTGGATAACACTATGTCAACTTTTGTTTTGTTGATTTTTTTTTTTTTCCCCCAATGGAAACTGTTTTGGCTTTCATGGGCGCCTACCCCAAAACCTTGTGCTCAGCGCAGATTAATTTATCATTTCCTAATACATACAATTTACTTGAGCAAATAATTGATCACTTTGGAAAAACACTCTAATGTGAGAGTCCGCGAGAAGGGGAGAAACCCTGCGACGATCAGCCTCGCACACCAAACACCGCGCTCGGTCCTTTATGTCCGGATGAGGCCGGTGAAAACGACTGGCACTGAATTCCATTAAGAAGGATCCCAGGGACCCCGGCACAGCTGAGCAAACACTCTTTCATGTATCGCACCCGACACCGCAGATTCATCACTCCCAGCCGAGGATGAAAAGACTCACGTCTGATTTAATGCGCTACTGGAGTTTTGCCAGCGAGCAAACAATAGAAAACTCATTAAATGTGACAATGTGGGACGCTCCCGGGATGATTAGGCCGGTTTCATTACTCTTTCGAGGTACCATGAACGGTGAGCGGAGTCGTATTGTGTTCCCTCCCCTGGTACCGAACCGGGGAAAGGTCTGTGACACATGCTCATCGATATGCAGCAGATGTGGACATAGTTGACCGCTCCCTGGCAGGGAAGGAGAGTGTGTGTGTGTGTGGTGGGGGGTGGGGGGTGGGGGGTCAACAACAGCAGCAGACGGCCTGAAACGCCCTGTCTGTGACCCGCAGCCAATCGAGTCCCATGGTCTGCTGGTCAGGACACCAGTATTTGACCGGGTTAGCTCTGACGCAGCCTGACACGCTAGCACAATGCAGATCACACCCGTCCCCTGCAAATACTGTCGCAACAACAACGACGCACAGCCCCGCACAAATGCTGTCGCAACAACGACGCACAGCCCCGCACAAATACTGTCGCAACAACGACACACAGCCCCGCACAAATACTGTCGCAACAACGACACACAGCCCCGCACAAATACTGTCACAACAACGACACACAGCCCCGCACAAATACTGTCGCAACAACGACACACAGCCCCGCACAAGGTTGCATGAAAAACCCTGCAGTCTGCAGTTACCAGTATTTTCCACCAGCCATAAACACACTCACTGCAGAAATACACTGTTGCTGTGTCTGTAATAATGACAATACCGACACCTATGATAAACGAGAAAACCCAGAGTGCCAACATCAGTAATTATAATCATAATAATAATAAAGATGTAATCTTTATGAGGTAGAAACATAAATGTTAGAGGGGTGTCTGATGGAAACATTTGTGCAGCAGTATATTATGAAATTGCTGTGCTCTACTTGTTTGCAGTTTTTCGATCTTCACTCTGGGATCCGGCACACAGACAAGAACCAGACAGGTGAGCAGAGCGTGCTGACGCTCAACCGCCGCCGGTCCGAACGGTTACCTGGAAGTAAGAAAGGAACAGGAAATGGGAGACGTATCAGAAGACAGGGAATAAAAGGATGTAAAGCAATAAATACGGCTTACAAATATGGCAGGTTAGAAGATGGAAGTTTGGGGGGGGGGGGGCGTCCGGGTAGCGTAGCGGTTTATTCTGTTGCCTACCAACACGGGGATCACCGGTTCGAATCCCCGTGTTACCTCTGGCTTGGTCGGGCGTCCCTGCAGGCACAATTGGCCGTGTCTGCAGGTGGGAAGCCGGATGTGGGAATGTGTCCTGGTCGCTGCAGTAGCGCCTCCTCTGGTCAGTTGGGAGAAACTCCTCACTGTCAGGTGAAAAGAAGCGGCTGGCGACTCCACATGTATGGGAGGAGGCGTGTGGTAGTCTGCAGCCCTCCCCGGATCGGCAGAGGGGGTGGAGCAGCGACCGAGACGGCTCAGAAGAGTGGGGTAATTGGCCGGATACAATTGGGAAGAAAAAAGGGGGGGGACCCCCTCCCCCAAGAAAAAGAAGATGGAAGTTTGCTAAAATGACCTCCTCGGTAGGGACGTTTCCAACCCGGGGCCCTGATCACATCTAGTTACGGGACACCAACCTCGACTCAGGGCCCAGCGTAGAGTTGCGACGATCAGAGTTAGCTTGAACCGCTTTCATGAAGCTAACGGTGCCAGAACATGTCGAACGGCCCCACACAGTTCCCTTTACATCTCCTCCTTTGTCTCTCTTGTTTGTTTTGGACCCCGATCCAGAAATGTTATGGGATTTCAAATCCTTGGGAGTGTCTTTAAGACACACCCGTCAAATCCAGGGGGTTTAGCTGCGTCAGACTGACTCCGCTCGCCTCCCTGTTTACAAGGAGCTCGGAAAACAGCGGGCGGACTACATTACACCAGTACGCGGCTATTTTTCATGCGTAGCCAGGATTAGCCCGGCGTGCTCTCTGTCCTTATCTTCGCCAAGCGATACATTATCACGGAACGTGTGTTTATCATGAAGACACCTGACACGTCCTGCGATTGCTGGAATTCTGTGAGCTTTGTCCAAACAGACGCAATTCCAGGAAGATTAACGAGGCATTCCCCGGACCGACTTCTCTCTTCTGTATAAAACCCAAGATCTCCTCAGTGTGTTCTGACAGGGCAATCGGTTCCTTAGTCCCCCTTTAACCCCGGCGACGGAAGGGACGATCCTTAATTCAAATGTAAACAAAAGGTGGCCTTGCGACCATAAGACAAAATGGAGAGGATTGGAACCTGCTGCCGCTCCCCAATTGATTGACAGGTCTCTTCATACAAGGCCAAACACTAAACGACAAGTAAATCTTTGTTTTTAATGTTGCAGTAAATTGCAGTAAAACCAGGCCGGCACGGTGGCGCAGTGGCCTCCCAGCAAGAAGGTCCTGGGTTCGAACCCCGGGTCTGTCCAACCTTGAGGGGGGGTCATCCCAGGTCATCCTCTGTGTGGAGTTTGCATGTTCTCCCCGTGTCTGCGTGGGTTTGCCCCCACAGTCTGAAGACATGCAGGTCAGGTGAATCGGCTGTACTAAATTGTCCCTAGGTGTGTGTGTCGGCCCTGTGTGATGGCCTGGCGCCCTGTCCAGGGTGTCTCCCCACCTGCCACCCAATGACTGCTGGGATAGGCTCCAGCATTCCTGCGACCCTGATTGGGATAAGCGGCTTGGATAATGGATGGATGGATCGATGGAGTAAACCAAGCTCATATTTTCAATTACCTTTGGTTCAGAAAGACACAAAATGCTTATTTTTTTATCAATTACTCAAACTCTTCAATCATGTATGTAAATATACTTTCATTTTACCTGGTCAAATTAGTCACAGACTGGGTCTTTAATAGGATGGGGCAAATGATGTGTGTTTGTGAATTTGTGGGTTGGGATCTGGTTCAACCCTCGCACAGTAAACCTCTCTGCCCTTCCTGTCTCTCTTCATTACTGTGTACACCGCATAGCATCCAAGTCAGTGCCATGGCACACCATATGTAAATATGGATACTCACACACACACATACACACACACACAAACAAACAACACACCAGTTTCCGTTCTGGAACAGAGACCTGCGATGTTCCTCAAGTTTGGCTACGGCTTCTGAAAAACGAAGTCGCCGCCGGAATGCAATGAAGGCTGCTTGTCTTGGACGAGAAGAGGGGCGACGCTCAGTCCACCGGCTCAGGCCTGCATTTGCAGCAATCCAACCAGGGGCTCATAGACATGCTAGTGGAATATCCCTGATGTGGCTGGATGATTTTATGGTCTACTTAAGTCGATCCCATGGTAATGCTACCCTGGCACCGGGGGCCTCAAATAGGAAGCCGGGGATTTGAGCACATCTGACATGAATGAACGGCGCAAACAGAGGGGGATCCAACGGCGCTTCTCGGAAAACCGACCGACGAATAATTCCGAGGGCCTGGCATGGGCAGCACGCTGTTTGCGCCGAGCGTGAACCATCCTGCACGGCTCCTCGCGGAATGCGGCATTTCCTCTCCCCGTCAGGTATAAAATAACGGCGATTTCGGATGGCCGTCTCGCAACGGGCCAAACATCCCAGAGGGACCGACGGAAGAGGGGCTACCCAGCGCGGCGGTAGCGTGGGAGGCCTCCGACACTTGAGTGAAGGCCTGCAATGCGACGATGACATCGACGCCTGCGCCGATGGATGTCTGGCGCGCTGCGATAACACGACGCCGCTGCGAAAACAAAGGGAGGCCGCAGTGACATCACACCGCACGTCCCTGTCAGCGGCACTGATCTCTCACACACAGGTACAGGTGTCAAGGCCATTATAGTCCACTTACACGGAAGAGTTAAGAAGCCAGAGCAAACCTGAGACGTTAAAAAACTTTATATCTTAAAAACTAGTTAAAAAAACAACCCAAAACAAGCATAACTTTAAGCTTCATTTGTTCCAGTATTGACATAATGAGTGAAGACAGACAGGAAGTACTCGGTGTACGGAGAGAAAACTCATCAATAAACAGACATCTTTCAATGGCAGATGCATCATTAGGTACCACTGAGACCCACACGAGGACTCGACTGTGTAAAGATCTGAAAGATAAATGAGAAATTAAATGTTTCATGGCGAAAAAAAAAAAAACATGCAACCTAAAAAGCCTCACAGTCTCGGATTTTACATTTTTATTTTTCTGATAAAAAGTCAAAACCTCCGCCAACGATGGCGAGATGATTCATGTTGTTTCTAAGGCAGTTTGCCTCGCCTCGGGTATTATCTGGAGGAGTCATTACCCCGAAACAAGAACCTCTCCACTCGTATCAAGGAAACAACACTGTAAAAAAAAAGAAAAAACAAACGGTGTTGCGTTGGAAAAAGGTGAAATGATCTCCATCCACAGTCTGTGTAACGACTTGCTCACATATATTTCACACCTTACACCTCAGTAACTGGACTGCACTGACAGTTGAAGGCGGATGTTTTCTGCAGTGTACAGCGATGAACTGAAACTTAAACATGCAAAGCCTTTAACACCGAGGGCGGTCTGACAGGATGAGGAAGCGGGGCAGGCTAAGCTAACTGCTAGCTCATGCAGACCGGCAGTCCCGATAACACCGAGGATGGTCTGGCTGCGGCCTCGCCTGGCGTTGACTGTGGTGTTTTTGTTGTTGTTGTGTGGAGTACGGGGAGGTGTGTTGAGGGTGTCTGGCTGGGAGAGCTGGTGTTAGATCAACTGGGGGAGCCTGGTCTGCTGCGTCCGGTGGGCCCAAGGACCACGGCTCCTGCCCAGAGCTGCGCCCGCAGAGAAAACACTAAGGGCGGTCTGACAGGATGCGGAAGCGGGGCAGGCTAAGCTAACTGCTAGCCCATGCAGACCAGCAGTTCCAACAGTCATGCTGGCTGGTGTTCGTTCTATTGGACAGTGATTTTTTGTTTACTTTGGATATATGTGTTAGTTCAGATATATGTGTTCTTGTAGTTTGGAGACGTGTTTTTGTCCTTGTTGCACGTGGGCTGGGGGAAACGATATTTCGTTTCATTTCATGTACGCAAACACATGAAATAAAATGACAAATAAAGTGGTCCTGATTCCTTTCTGAAAATCAACTGTTCTCAATAAACCTGACATGCAGATCCAAAACGAAAAGGTTCAAAAGTGGATGGGAATCATGAAACAGGAATAAATCCTGACACGGACACACACACACACACACACACACACACACACACACACACACACACACACACACACACACACACACACACACACACACACACACGAACGCAACACGAAAGGTCGGACACACAAGGTCACACGGTTGTCGGCCTCAGTCGACTCCTCCAATCTGCAGCTGTTTTATTGCTGAACCGCAATAAATTCAGGCCGGCTTTGAAAACTCCCGTTCCCAGACGAAGACGACAGATTTTCGTTTTAGGACGCTCGACCGCAAAAGGGCAGGAGACACAGTCCTCTGAGGTGTGTCATTATATCCCTCTAGAAGATTCTCCCCCATACAGGTCAGCTGGCTGGCGCCTGCCCCCCACCCCCCACAACCCACCCCCCACTTGAAATAATGATCAACACATGTTGAGGATTACTCCTCTCCAAACCTCACATTCCACAAACTGCAAAGCCCATGAGCTTCTCCTTGAAGCATGGAGAACATCCCTGACACAAACAGGCGCTCAATTTGTCTGCCAAAGACTCCCGGGTCTTCTGACATGATCGCCGACCGAGTCTCTTCTCCTCTGCTCTTGACTTTTCACGATAACAACTCGGTAGCAGGGACCGGTAATGGAAACATTCTGCCTGCGCGCTGCTCTGCTATCCACAGGGGCGATGACCATATTTAGTAGCAGGCTAATACATCACTGCATATGGAAAACTACACACAGGCCAGCAGAGAGGGGTTAGGGAAGGACACTTAATCAATTTGTAATCAGTGCTGTAATAGGCCTACGAATGATAGCAATAGGGGGATCGATAACATTAATGAAACCACGGCGATGCACGGACACATTTCATCACATGCGCCACTGAAAGAAGACACGGCTTTTCCCACTACTCACGGCTTTCAGTGCAGGCTCCAATGCGGGTTCAAAGCGCCTGACTGAGAAAATCTGCGAAGGCGAAGTGAAGTATACAAAACCCTCTCCTACCTCTCTGTTCAATTTACAACCGCCACCAAAGCACTGTTTGCAGAGCACCTTTAAATGGTATTCCAGGTCGATGACCGTAACTGTTCATCACACATCTTGGAAAAGGGATGTTGTCTTTCCCGCCAGTTGTGTAAGTCAGTGACTGTCAACCAGGACGGGTGTATTTTTTCATCACAAGGATGGTAAAAAAAAAACCCCAACTATTCTGGGCGTCGACGTAGCGTAGCAGTCTACTCAGTTGCCTACCAATACGGGGATCGGTGGTTCAATCCCCGTGTTACCTCCAGCTTGGTCGGGCATCCCCACAGACACAATTGGCCGTGTCTGCAGGTGGGAAGCCAGATGTGGGTATGTGTCCTGGTCGCTGCACTAGCACCTTCTCTGGTTGGTCGGGGCACCTGTTCAGGGGGGAGGGGGGACTAGCATGATTCTCCCACGCGCTACGTCCCCCTTGCTAAACTCCTCACTGTCAGGAGAAAGACGGCTGACGTCTCCGAATGTTTTGAAGGAGACATGTGGTAGTCTGCAGCTCTTCCCGGATCGGCAGAGGGGGTGAGCAGCGACCTGGGCAGCTCGGAGAGTGGGGTAATTGGCCGGATACAATTGGGGCGAGGGGGGGGGGCTATTTTCAGGTATTCAAATGTAAGCACCCTCTCTGAAATGAGGATCTAATAATCATAATGGAGGGTTTGTGTGCCTGGGTGGCTTTGAAAACGATGTTATCAGGATGTTTGTGCTCCTGGTAGAGCCACCCCAGGAAAACTAGTCTAAAGTAAGGAACCAGACAAATTGGGATTAATGATAACTCCCAAAACATTGGAGAAAATCTTGCCTGCAACAGAGATATTGGTGCCTAGTGCATGAAACAGGCTCCAGGAACACAAGGCGAGGAGCTGAGCATTCTGGAAAAACTTAAGTTTGGAAGGCGATCGCCTTCCAAATTTAGGCTGCAGTATGTTTAGACTGCAAGCAAATCCCATTTTTTCCCAAATCCAATCTTTAAAACTGTGTTCGCATCATTTGCAAGTGGTCAGACTGGATTTGTGTGTTCAGGCATAACCTATCTGCACTGGTTCGGCATGCATACGAATACCGATGCATCTTTCCTCTCTTCACACCACAGAAATGTCTGGCTGCGGTGCAGAACTCCTCCGCCATATCAGGCGACATCAGTGGACGAGGCAGTCGATATATGACGCCATATTTTGTGCCGCAGTGACAGCTGTGCAGCAAGAGGTGAGGTGCCATAAGCATCACGAGTGATGTAAAGGACGGTTTGAAATCCAATCTGAACGACCAGTGAGACACATCTAGAAATTTGATTTGAATCGCATTTCAAACCCAAAGTGAATTCGGTGTGAATCTGATTTGTAAACATTTTTTTCCCCATGTGTTTATTTTTACATCCTTTTGCTGTCCATGCTTGACAAAAACCAACGTGATTCTGACATGAATTTACTGAAAACCAGGTTCACCAGTCCTTGGGTTCGATTGATATGGGTTTTTTTTTTCCAGGGCCGATACCGATACCAATTATTGATAAGTTATGGAGGCTGATAGCCGATATTTGGGGGCGATATTCAGTTGCAGTAAATGTTAAAAAAAAATGTCCAAAATTAGAAATATTTGAAAAAAAATCAAATGCATGATATTCAAGGCACTAGATAACAATCTGAGTGGAATTCTTAATTAATTAAAAATAAATAACTTCCAAAACATAAAAAAGGAATGAATTTAACTGCATGGGCAGCAGGAAGTGAACTCTGATCAAACTGAATAATCATAATATTAAAATAACTTCACATAAATTGGTGCAAGTTCTCCCAGCAGGCTTTGACTCAACTGAATGGGAAAAGGCACATCAAGTGTCATTTGGTCCCCTCCTCTCATCTTTAAGGGGCCGTTGTGGTTTTCTGAAGTGGGGCTGTATGGGGTACTTATCGATAGTCCGTGTATTACCTGCAGCAGATGGGAGCTTGGAGATTCAGCGGGAGTAGCCGGTGCGGAGGTTGAGGAATGGGACACGAACCAAACGCATTTCAGCCACTTAAGAAAAGGCTCACCTTTAAAAAAAAACATTAAAAAGAAATCCGTTTAAGTGTACGCTGTGGAGTTAGAAAACAACGAGACAGGAGACGTGAGTAGACGTAGTCGAGGTAGCTTACTAGCTCCAACTTAGCATGTCATACATTCGACGACGACACTGAACTGAACTCTCAACCGGAAGCGGAAGTGCATTATCTGACCCCTCGCCTCTTCCCTTAAAGGTACACCGTCCTCTTAGGTGAATGTCTCTCGTTATATAGATGTGGGTCACCACAACGCTATCTTTTGAATATTTTCACCACGTCATCTTGCAGTCAGACGGCCCTTTCGTGTGGAACTACATTCTCTCAGCCGCAGAACGTCCGTATTCCTTCGCGTAAGCGCACATGTTAGGCGCGCGTTACTACGCTGCAGAGCGGCACAATCAGGCGGGCGTCCTGCGGCGGGGAGAATGTAGTTCCACGAGAAAGGGCCGTCTGACACGCTCACGCACAACACCGACAATAACACCGTGTGTAACTAAAGTATCACACATTAACTTTTTATACTTTTAGCCGAGTTACATTTGAAGGTTAAGCACAGCAGTGGGAACTGTGTGCGCTGTTGTCGAGTTCGTGTCAGACCGACGTTATGCTCTCTGGTGTGAGGGGGAGGGGGAGAGAGACGGAGAAACTAACATTGCTGTAATGTCCGTAGACGCCTTGTCTTACTGACATAAGAATAATTCAAGAACGAGCCGACTTCGTAGGTTCTTAACTGTGTAGCTTTTACTAGCGTTCATCCGACATACAACCTTCATAACATGCGCTTCTAACTTCCTGTGTACGTCACACGCACTGCACGTACATCCGTGAGTGGGTCAAGTTAAACACGTGACCTTTCATTCATTACATCTCCCCCTCTAAGATGATTTTCTAACCTGTATACCTATTGTAACCGGTTATTTTGTTGCCCGGTGCGGGATTCGATACGGGTTGTACTGTACCACAAGGCGACGTCACTAACCGCTCGGCTAAAGGGTCAGACCCGTTAGCTAGCGGCTAACGTGTCTTGTTAGTAGTTTACAAAATGCTAAACTAATGCTAGTTTAAATTCAGTTCATATCAATTGTTGTAAAATAACTAATTATAAACTTTGTTGTTGTTGTAACCGGTTATTTTCTTGCCCGGTGCGGCATTCGATACGAGGTGTACTGCACCACAAGGCGACATCGCTAACCGCTCGGCTAAAGGGTCAGACCCTCTTACCTTAGAAAGGTGGTCCGACTCCTCGATGCTTCTCTTCTGCGTTTGCGTTGTTGGCGCGAGTGTCGTGCTGTGCTTTGGGAGAGTGAAGGCTGCGTCGGAAGCGCGCATTTTGCGCATTTTTTTTAATCGGCTGGCCGTTAAAAACATGCCGATAACGACAATAGAACGAATATCTAAGCCGATAATCGGCCATACCGATAATCGGTCATACCGATAATCGGTCGATCCCTAGAAAGAGGAGCCAGCTGAGATGATTTGGGCACTTTGGAAGGGTGTATGAAGGTATACCGGACATGTCCAACTGGGAGAAGACCCCCACCAAGGACCGTGGGATCCTCCAGGAGGAGCTGAAGGGAGG
This sequence comes from Lampris incognitus, assembly GCF_029633865.1. NCBI lineage: Eukaryota > Metazoa > Chordata > Actinopteri > Lampriformes > Lampridae > Lampris > Lampris incognitus. The sequence continues at coordinate 40,339,130 of NC_079225.1, read as the reverse complement.
TACAGGGGGAGAAGGATGTCGAGGAAGGGCTGATGGCTGTTGCCATGGCAACCCTGGCCCATAATGGCAGTATAGAAAACTGACGGACAGATAAGAGCAGAAATGTTAGCGTCTTCATTTTCAAAATTATTTTTCTTTAAATAACTCTTTCTTTGGAAAAGTCCTGGCCCCCTCATACTATACTGGAAGTCGGATTAAAGTTATTCTTAACGCTGGGCATTCTCTTCGCAGAAAATTCTAGGATTTGTCATCGCATTTGTCTTTTGTTTGTTTTTTGTTTTTTTTAAACACCACACATGCACATGAAAAAGACACAGTCCAAAGAACATCTTTGTCCTTGGAATATAGTTAATAAAATTTTGAGTTTCCCTCGTAGGGTTTCTCTCAGAGGGTGTTGGAGAATAATTGTGTTGTATCTAATATTTTCTGAAGGACTTCAGTGAGAGCACGCCAGGTTTTTGTGGAAGGAGGCTTGACATATGAATTAAATCTCCCACCACCGGGAGGGAGGCTTTGAACGCGCGTCTCCAAGGACTCCTGACTTGCATTCGAATAGCAACTGGCCGCCCCACATAACAATGGGAAATGAATTAAGTTCCTGGGGATTGGGGAACAAGTTCTCTCTTTTGGGGGACATTGACTTGCTACCGAATGAATGGTAGCTTTGTGCTTTTCGAGGCCATGTTATTCTTCTTTCTTTCTTTTGTTTAATAAAAGCACAGCACTCTTGTCTCTAACTGCCACCACGCTCATCCGACCTGATAACGACTGTGATGGTTCTCCCCTAAATAAATCCTCATTACCGTGGGGAGCAAACGTGTCCTTATCAGTTCAGCGGCGGAAGTAGCGCCGTTTCCTGTCTTCCGAGTAACATCGATCACCATTAACTAACATGACAACACAGCAGCAGATGTAAATGTTTATCAAGACACCGATAAACAAATGTTTACTTTACCCTCGACACCAAGTCTTGATGCACTCGAGGTTGCGTGAACTGGCCAACTGGATTTTTGCCCAATCTTTTGCTGCATTTGACCTCTGTTTTTTTTTTTATTGTTATTTGTTTCTTTCAGAATAGACACGAATGACTGGAAATGGTGGCTCCAAAAGATCCGTTTATAAGTCTGGAGGAAAACAATGGGTTTTAAAAAAAGAGTTTAAACGCGACACCATCGGAATGGAATCAGAGTGGCAGCTTTCCCCTCCATCTGTTGAAGTGCAACTAGTAAAACAAGCGCCGGGGAGGCAACTGTCTCTATTAATCAACTTCAAGAGTTGATGAAGTTCACAGTTCCCCTCCATTTCTTCTGAAAATTAAAAGAACACCAACGTTTCCAAACACCCAACATTATTATCTCGGTGGACTGGCTTCGGGATTCACGCTCAGACCCGACTCTGGATCTGCTCTCTGAGCGCGACTTGCGCGTGTCAGAACGAGAGCGTGACTTGTTGCTCTTGAAGTTCCGAGTGCGCGAGCGGGACTTCTCCGGGGATTTGGAGTGGGACCTTCTTTGGGACCCGGATCACGACTTTCTTCCTGACCTTGAGTGAGACCTGCGCTTGCTGCGAGGTCGAGAGTGAGACCTGGATCGGCTTCGGGGGCTCCTGCTTCTTCGGCTTCTGCTACGAGAGCGACGCCTGCTACGAGACCTGGATCACTACCAGAATAAGAGTGACGGCACCCAGGCTTGTCTTCCACCAGACGGATCTCCCTCCCGCGGATCTTGGAACCATCCATCTTTTCTAGGGCTCGTTTCATATCTGAGTGGGGTTTGAATTCAATGATATTGTAACGTGCATGGATAAGTAGACACGTTGGTCCTTGACTAACGGGTCGGACCGTTTAGTCGACTGGTTAACGTTGTCGCTTGCGGAGCGGGAAACAAGGGTTCGCGCCCCGGCTGTGGCGACGGTCTTCCGGACTGCCCCCCCCCCCGAATTCGCCACAATACCTTCATTGGTTCGTTCCCTGTGGGGCATCAGCGTAGGTAACCTCGCCAGCCCGCCTCATGACGTCCCAAGTTGCTGCACCTGCCGGGTAGGTTTTCCACAAGGAGGCGGTGTTCTGTGCGCACAGGCTGCCCATACCTCTTTCTGCCGGTGCGGCTTCTGCTGCAGCATCATCGGCATCACGGGTGTCTTCGAACTCTACACACCACAACTACTTATCAGACTGATCTCGAGAAGCCGTAACCGCTAAAAAACCGCTGAATGTCCGCCTCTCGAGCATGACAGCTAAGCCTGCCGATATAAACGCGCGGCATCTTCGCAGGTATTCAGCATGTAACGTGCATGGATAAGAAGACACGCTGGCCGCTGGCTGGCGAGCCTGACCCTTTAGACGAGCGGTTAGCGATGTCTCCTGCGGGGCGGGCGACACGGGTTCGCTTCCCGACCGCGGCAGTTCCGGTGGTTGCGTTGTCCCCCGAATTCGCTACAAACAGGTCGAGTATCGCGTCTGAACTCCTGGAAGTCGCAGATCCCGGATGACAACAAACATGGCCACCAGCGAGCTTCTTTTTTTTCTTTTAACAAAACTTTATTTAAATTCGGTTCAGAACATTACAACGAGAACATAAATAATTAAAACAATACAGCAGGGGACAATAAAACAAAAACAGAACATTTTTTAAATTCATATGTTCAAGGCACCATACTGCTGCGAGTTAGAGGAGGGGGGGCAACCGGCGGAGCCGTTGACACAGCCGGGACGCGAACCCGTATCTCCTGCACCACAGGCGACAACGATAACTAGTCGACTAAAGCAGTGGTTCTCAACCTTTTTGGGGTCCTGGACCCCCTGCGTATTTTTGATCTACCCTGAGGACCCCTCCACCTGATCTTGGGGGAGAGGGGTTGCAATTTGATAGAAACAGTAGAAACTGCATTTTAAATTGCATTATAGCATTTATTCACTCTTTGGGGCAAAAATAAGAACTTTCAGTTGTAACTTAGATATAGTTAACAAAACAGAATTCTTATGCAGTAACTTTCAGATATATGTAACAAAACAGAATATGTATTCAGTAACTTTCAGATATATGTAACAAAACAGAAGTTTTATGCAGTAACTTTTAACAATGCAAACGGGAGCGAGATCTCTTATTAAAATACAATAAATTACACTTGTGAAACAGATGTAATTAGAGAAAAAAAGGCCTGTTACCCTTTAAAGTTTAGGTAGATAAAGGTCTCAGTCACATTTGAGTAAAATAATCCTATTTCTATAAATGTCATAGGATCTTTTTTTTAAAAGATATTTTATTTTCACGGACCCCTTGCAATTACACCACGGACCACTAGGGGTCCGCGGACCCCCGGTTGAGAAACACTGGACTAAAGGGTCCGACACATTAGCTAAGGGGCTAACGTGTCTACTTAACCGTGCACGTCACACTACCCCCCTCCTTCGGGAAGCGCGCCCTGCGCCTCAGCTCCCTATGCCCTCACGCCTCTGGGCGCACGCGCTTCCGATGGCCTCACGGTCCATCCCACTTCTGACACCAATGCAGCCGGGGGAACCGTCACCAGAGCCGGGACGCGAACCCGTGTCTTCTGCACCACAGGCGATAACGTTAACCAGTCGACTAAAGGGTCCGGCCCATTGGCCAAGGGCCTAACGTGTCTACTCATCCGTGCACGTTACAGTGTATTTTCAGTCTTAAGGGATTTTTTTTTGAACATTTCCAAAATGGCCGCCAGCGATCGTAGCGGCCTGTTGCACAAGCTGATGGCGACATCGTCTGCTTTCAGTTCTCAATACTAAAATAAATGGGCGTCCGGGTGGCGTGGCGGTCTATTCCGTTGCCTTCCAACATGGGGATCGCTGGTTCGAATTCCTGTGTTACTTCCGGCTTGGTCGCGCGTCCGGTTGGTCGGGGCGCCTGTTCGGCGGTAGGGGGAACCGGGGGGAATAGCGTGAGCCTCCCACGCGCTACCACCTCCCCCTGGTGAAACTCCTCAGTGTCAGGTGAAAAGAAGCAGCTGGCGACTCCCCGCGTATCAGAGGAGCCAGAGGGGGTGTAGCAGCAACCGGGATGGCTCGGAAAATAGAGTAACTGGCCAAGGACAACTGGGGAGAAAAGGGGGGGGTACTAAAATAAACGCCATCTTCAGATGATTTTGTTGTTACGCCAAACATGAAATTGTGTATGGATTAAAGTGACAGAAATCCACAGCACAGGCCAAACAGCAGCGAAATCGAAATTTTGTGAAGCATACAGCGATAACACAAAGAGTCACGTGGACGTGGCTATTAGAGTTACTGATGGCTGTACCCATTTCAGTGTGTACGCAATACTCACAATATCGACTTTAACCAACAGCTGCTAATACTCCTATTTCTTGTTTGCAGGTAAATGCACTCTGTTTTGGGGGCGCCGATGATGGGCTCGCTGCTTTGTACCCCACTAATCAGCGCCCACTCTAATGAGGGGCAGCTATGGGGCAGGTGGATAGAGTGACATCACCGTCCACCCTTCTTAACATTGTGTAAACTGTAAGTTCCAGTGGGTGATAACCTCGAGGTCAACCACCGCCGTTTTATACAGTGAATATAAAAACTAAGATAAACAAGTTGGGTTACTCCGAATAATCAGAGGCATTGCTCCTATATTAGGGCGGCATGGTGGCGCAGTGGTTAGCGCGGTCGCCTCACAGCAAGAAGCTCCTGGGTTCGAGCCCCGGGGAAGTCCAACCTTGGGGGTCGTCCCGGGTCGTCCTCTGTGTGGAGTTTGCGTGTTCTCCCCGTGTCTGCGTGGGTTTCCTCCGGGTTCTCCGGTTTCCTCCCACAGTCCAAATACATGTAGGCCAGGTGAATGGGCCATACTAAATTGTCCCTAAGTATGAATGTGTGTGTGAGTGTCGGCCCTGTGTGATGGCCTGGCGGCCTGTCCAGGGTGTCTCCCCACCTGCCACCCAGTGACTGCTGGGATAGGATCCAGCATCCCCGCGACCCTGAGAGCAGGATAAGCGGTTCGGGTAATGGATGGATGGATGGATGGACGCTCCGATCTAAAACCCAGTGTGATTCCCGGTTTCTGAATCCAGTTTTCCTCATAGTTGCCTACTTTCAGCCGATCTGCCCACCCCCCCCCCACCCCCCCGGTGTGGTATAAAGCGAGTCAGAAGCGGGACAGAGAGGGATTGGGAGGAGGGGTTTTTAGCCGTGTGCCTGCCGCACTGAAGGACTCGTGGTGCAACTCAGCTGTCCAACACAAACACAACAAAGCCACTGTAAACATTTGGGCCCTCGCTATAATGACAGCCATTTAGGCTTTCCAAGGGAGGGCCCGGCTTGGAACAATGGGATCGGCTGCCTGCATACAAGCTCATTATCTCTACCCTGCCGCCGCCACACACACACTCACACACACACACACACACACACACACACACACACACACACACACACACACACACACACACGTCTGTTTGACCCAATGTGCTAATGTGTTGCTTGTCTAGCCAGGCGCAGAGAGGAGGACAAGGGATGCATGTGACCACTTTCGGTTTTACTGGCATGATGAAAATGGTCCCCCCGCCCCAACCTCACTCCTACACACACACACGCAGACGAACACACACACACACACACACACAAAAACACACACACACTGCACGCGTGGAGTTGTGCGGAGGAGGACGGTGGCATTTGCCAAATACACCCAGAGACACAGACACCATTGTTGTTTTGCTGCCATGTGTGGGTCATTGTTTTCAATTACAGACTGTTCGATACGGAGCGGTGAGGGTGTGCGTCCGTGTATGCGTGTGTGCCTGTGCGTCTGTGGCACCGGGCCCGGCGAGCCAAGTTTGTTTTATAGCGGGGGTGGCGAGGTGGGTTCACGAGTTTGTGCTCGGGAGGAGGAAATAACGCTGATGAAGAGGAGGCTTCGGAGGGAGCGAAGGGGAGACGCCGCTCGCTCCGCTAACTGCGGCGCTCTATCATCTGACAGCTGGGGCTTATGCTGCAAAACCTAACGGAGCAGCTGATTCCCCCGCTCCGACGCACTAACAGCCTGGCACAAAGAAAGAGTGTGTGTGTGAGAGACAAAAAGAGAGGGGGGGGGGGGGAGAGAGGGGAGGGGGAGGGGGGGGAGTGCAAGCTAAAGGCCCCTCTCTCGATAGACGTCGGATCCTCCCGTGTCACAGAGAGGAATAAGGAAATGGCTGTGGTGTTGCCACCTCGGATCTTACGGGGTTTAAAGCCCACAGCAGAGGCTCAAACCACCGGGGGACTCGAGCTACGACCGGTGACGAGCGAGGACCCAACCTGTCACGACAACCAGAACCAAACCCGCCGGTCCTCCGCCATCCTACCATGACGTACCACTGCAGCTCGTCTGCTGAAACGGGGTTTCCCTTTGCAGTGAGTTCTGTGTACTTTCCTGATCTCCCCCCCCCCCACCGCCGCTGCCCCTGGTGTCTATAACTTCCCATAGTGCACTGCTCTCTAACAGAGAAACCGTGCATACTGTATAGTATATAAAGAAAACATGGCTCCAATACATGTTGTTATCTTTCTATTCCCAATCATACTCAGTTGCTTGAGCGTCTTTGCAGAATACTTCTCCAGTTTGATGTGGAAATAGATCTGTGTGATGGGCCCACCATATATATATATATATATGTGTGTGTGTGTGTGTGTGTGTGTACATATATATATATATGTATATATATATATATATATATACACTCAACTGATCCCCAGAGGGAAATTCTTCTCTGCATTTAACCCATGCTAGCTGTGTAGCTAGGAGCAGTGGGCAGCCGCCGCGCAGCGCCCGGGGACCGACTCCAGTTCCTCTCGCCATGCCTTGCTCAGGGGCACAGACAGGAGTATTAACCCTAACATGCATGTCTTTTTGATGGCGTGGGAAACCGGAGCACCCGGAGAAAACCCACCACAAACACAGGGAGAACATGCTGGCTCCTGCAGATTTCTCCTCTATAACATCAGGAGGATTCGCCCATTCCTCACCGACGAGACGGCACAGGTGCTCATCCAGACTCTGGTCGTTTCCCGGCTGGGCTACGGCAACTCCCTCCTTGCTGGCGCCCCGGCGTCGGCCATCAGACCTCTGGAGCTTGTTCAGAAAGCTGCAGCTCGTCTGGTGTTCAACCGTCCTAAGTTCTCCCACACAACTCCCCTTCTCATGTCCCTACACCGGCTCCCAGTAGTTGTTCGTATCCAGTTTAAGACTCTGGTGCTAGCCTACAGGGCAGAGAAAGGAACAGCTCCTTCCTATCTCCAGGCCATGGTCAAGCCCTACACCCCCGCCCGACCACTTCGCTCTGCTGCCTCGGGACGCCTGGTTGCCCCGTCGCTCAGAGGCCCTTGCTGCCGATCGACCCGGTCCCGGCTCGGTTCTGTCCTGGCCCCACAGTGGTGGACTGAACTCCCCACTGAGGTCAGGACAGCGGAGTCGCTGCCCATCTTTCGGCGCAGGTTGAAAACTCACCTCTTCAAGAACTACCACCCTGTTACTTGTTCTTAGCACTTACTGTATTCACTCATTTAAACAAAAAATCTCTTTCTTGCACTTTTACTTTAGCACTGGTTTTGCTCTTAGATGCTTGTTTTGATGCACTTCTGACCTCTGATGACTAGTAGTTCTCCTGATTTCCTACGTTAAACGATGCACTTATCGTAAGTCGCTTTGGATAAAAGCGTCGGCTAAATGACTGTAATGTAATGCAAACTCCACACAGAGGACAACCTGGGATGACCCCCCAAGGTTGGACTACGCTGGGGTTCGAACCCAGGACCTTCTTGCTGTGAGGCGACCGTGCTAACCACTGCGCCGCCATGCCGCCGAGATCTGTATTATTTTTTTTAATCTTGTTTTTTTTTCTTCTTACATTTCCATCCCTCGTATTCCTAAATTGCACATCGGTGCAGGTAATCAACCTCCACCGGAGATCACACGCCCCCTGTCTGGGAGGGAACCCGTTAGTTTACGTTTGACATGACCCCTAATCTTCGTGATGTTGTAGAGCCGAAGGAACGGAGAAGACCGTAGGTTCACACTTTAGCCGTGTAGGCAACTTTCTTTAATCCACGGTAAATCAGAGAGACAACCAAACCACAGCTCGACTGAGCGGAGGTGGCAAGAATAACCAGAAAACTGGCTGGACAACCATAACTTAACCCTGCGTTAACCTGCCAGGGCAACCATGACTTAACCCTTAGTTCCTGGGTTGAATTCTGTCCCCAATACGTGTCCACCACAATGTAACGATTCGTGTTTTTCCCTCGTTTCATCATCACAGTATGTTGAACGAGACCGGAGCGGACAACGCATCACGTTCTCTGTACGTGGGACCCTACTCGGGTTGGCCTAACGGTTTCCGAACTGCCGTCAGCAGCTTTCGGTTTCAGCCCGATTATGCAAAAGCAGGGGTCAAGAAGGCCTCGTAGGAGTGCGACGCCATATCAATAATTTGTTGCTCGCGAGGTCCTTAATGAGGACGCCCCCCTCGGCCGCGCCGTCAGTTCCAGCGGAGGGGTTAAACCGGCTCTCGGACACACCGAGCACGCCGTATAACCGCCGGGGTCGGTCTTCTCTCTGGAGAGCCCGCGGATACCACATCAATTCTTTATCGCCTCTGTATCGGCACCCGCCCACCCCCCCGTCAGAGACGACCTTCCACCCGGGGAATAAATACACACAACATGAAAAGGATAAGCGCAGCAGCACAAAGTGAAATTGGCAGCATAAAAATCCACGCTACCTCCACGGAGACCGAAATAAATCACAGCACGGAGAACAAAACAGGCCTGGAAATACGGACGCAGGAACACGGCGGCCAGCGCGAGGAGTCTCGGATGAAACCGCGTGATTAATAAGCCCCGTCTTTGTCTGGCGAGCGTCCTCGCATTAACTATACGACGGTTAATCATGAATGGGGAGAGTCAATACGGTCCAAAGCGAGGGGAAACGACTTCTTGCCCGAGACCTTACCGCCGGGAGGTGTGGGTGGCGGTGCTGAATACCGCTCGGTTTATTATTTAACGCCACGGCATCACACCAGAGACGATGCCGGGGGGGAGGGGGATTCTGGGGGGGGGGGGGACGCGCTACCCGGGAGTAGGCCGCAGGCTGCGGGAACACAGTTTGAGGGCAATAAAAACCGGAGCTAATGTGTCGGAAGTGGAGGGATATTTAAAAATGAAGGTTCGGTTGTAAAGTCTGCCGTTGCCCATCTATCCCATTTATGACCAGAATAAGGCAGCAGTGATCCACTTACTGCTGTTTGCATCAGACCGCCGGATCCCATCTGAATAAAACAGAAGTGTACACACACACACACACACACACACACACACACACGTATAATCAAGCACACGCGGGTTTGAATGCATTGTGAATGGAACGTTGCACACACATGCACAAATACCTGGGCCGACAAATTCATGCACACACACACACACCTGCACAGATACTCTAACACGCCAAACACACGCCGACACACTTTTCACCACCGACGACAGTCTAAAAACCCCCTCAGTTCATCTCTGCCGGGTTACATAATGAAAGCGAAGCCGGGAAAAAAAGAAGAAGCAAATGAGCGAAACAGAGCGAGGACCTGCGCTACAGCGACCCCTCGCTCCCGCTCGAGCCGCACCGCGTTCTTCTCCTGGACGACGTTCAAGCCGACCCTGTCGTCCCGGCGGGCACGGTGTAAATTTAAACTGCACATTTCTACTCCCATCTTTCCCCCTTGTTTTTTTCTCTCGTTTGGCAGATCTCGCCTCCATTCGGAAGTTGCAGAGAAGTAAGGCAGGAGGCATGAGGGACGCGGCACCACTTCTGCACCAGACTGGAAACCGGGACGCCGCTTCCGGGCCCGAGCACATGTGGTACATGCTTGGCTGGTTGCCCCGGTTTCCACAGTGCATCTGTGATGGCCAACGCTGCTGGCGAGCAAGGTCTACCTGATAGAGCGACCGGCTGACAGGCCGAGAGTGAGGTGACGTCATGCCCACTATATATCACGACCTGTGTCATGTGGTCAGTCCTTTCCCACCCAAACCATCTTGTAGTTTCCTTTTTTTTCTTTTGGATTTCACCCCCTTTTTCTCCCCAGTTGTACCCGGCCAATCTCACCCCCCCTCTTTGAGATGTCCCAGTCACTGCTCCACCCCCTCTGCTGATCCAGGGGAGGGCTGCAGACTACCACGCGCCTCCTCCGATACATGTGGAGTCGCCAGCTGCTTCTTTTCACCTGACAGTGAGGAGTTTCACGAGGGGGATGAAGCACGTGGGACGATCACGCTATTCCCCCCAGTTCCTTCTCCCCCATAGCTTGTGGGAGGATCACGCTACCCCCCCCCCCGAACAGGCACCCCAACCGACCAGAGGAGGCGCTAGCGCAGCGACCAGGACACATACCCACATCCGACTTCCCACCCGCAGACACGGCCAATTGTGTCTGTAGGGACGCTCGTCCAAGCCAGAGGTAAGACAGGGATTCGAACCGGTGATCCCCGTGTTGGTAGGCAACGGAGTAGACCGCTATGCTACCCGGAAGCCCTTCTTCTAGTTTGTTGGGGCTGTACCTCTACTTGACTTGCTCCTGTCGTGAAATGCTTCATCTCAGCAGTGCCGTTCCTCACCTGCTGGCGTGTAACTGGGTCGCCAGTACGAACAGACGTGGTCCCAACTCATCCATGTGTGGACGACTCTGAAAAAAATGAGAAACCTCCCCCCCCCCTCCCACTTCCTGTAGAAAATGGTCATTTGAGGCCAGGCGATATTTTGCAGTTGATTATGCAAGTCATGTACAGCGATGACCTTTGTATATAGGAAATGAGAATGGCCAAACCATACAAGGCTAGGAAACTACCACCCTCACAGTAACAACACACCGTCCACGAGAGAAGCTGAAACTGCATCTCCTTCTTCTTTCTTCTTTTTTGTGCTCCCCGGCACGACTGTGGTGCATTGGTATTAGCTTAGCAGAAGTGCAGCTCATTAATGTCAGCATTGTGAATGTTGCTAAATCACATCTACCAGTTAGGTTGTGAGATTCCTCACCACACCGGCGGTGGTCACCACCATTGTTTTCTTATTTAAGATGACTTAGGCGGCCCCCTCGTGAGCAGAGGAACAGTTTGGATTTTTGAGTTCGGCATGTTGATCCAATGTAGTCCCAGTGAAGACTACAAGTGGGCTCCATTTCCATGATTGACTGTTTTTATTTTTTATTGACGGGAGGTATTTTGGAAAGCCGTTTGGAATATTGTTTGACTCTTTCTCCAAAATATTCACACAATGCCATGCAGGAACATGGACTGTCGGGGTGACATCTGCTTGCATGTATAATACTAAGCTGCGATACATGTTTGAAATATTGACATCTACTGTTCGGAGTAACTCTGTAGGACGATATGGATGTTAAACATGGATCTTTTTTGTCTGTGTAGGCCTTTATATGAAAGGTTGTAACTTTATATTTGTCTTAAGATATGTGAATGTCGCTTTAATTGTCGATATTGACCATGGTGTAAGTGTAGCGGATTCGGGGGGCAGCCGGGAATTCGCCGCAGTCGAGAATCGAACCTGAATAGCCTGGACCACGGGCGACTGTGCTAACCAGTCAACAAGGGGTCTGACCCATTAGTCAAGGGTTAGCGAGTCTAGTCATCTGTGGTCATTACACTACCCCCCCCCCATTTGGGAAGTGCGGCCCCATGCTTCAGCGTATCCGCTCCCTCACACCTCTGGCCGAACATGCTTCCGATGGCCTCGTGGTATCACCATCCCACTTCTGACACTGATGTAGTGAATTCAGGGGGCAACCGGGAATTGAACCCGGGTAGCCAAGACCATGGCTGACTGCGCTTGCAAGTCAACTAAAGGGTCCAACCCGTTAGCCAAGGGCTAGCGAGTCCAGTCATCCGTGGTTGTTACACTACAACCCTCTTTCGGGAGGCACATCCCCATGCTTCAGCATACCAGCTCCCTCACGCCTCTGGGCGCACATGCTTCTGATGGCCTCACGGTCTCCCCATCCCACTTCTGACACCAACGTAGCAAATTCAGGGGGCAGCCGGGAATCCGCTGCAGCCAGGAATCGAGTCCGGATAGCCCGGACCAAGGGCGACTGCACTAACCAGTCAACTAAAGGGTTGGACCCGTTAGCCGAGGGCTAGCGAGTCTAGTCATCCATGGTCATTACACTACCCCCCCTCCCCCATTCAGGAAGTGCGGCCCCACGCTTCAACGTATCAGCTCCCTCACACCTCTGGGCACATGTGCTTTCGATGGCCTCACAGTGTCACCATCCCACTTCTGACACCGATGTAGCGAATTCAGGGGACAACTGGGAATCGAACCCGGGTAGCCAAGACCATGGGTGACTGCGCTAACAAGTCAACTAAAGGGTCCAACCTGTTAGCCAAGGGCTAGCGAGTCTAGTCGTCCGTGGTGGTTACATGCGGGAGTCTTCATAGGCCTGACTTATTTAAAGGAGGGGATCCATGCCTGCAGGGGAACAGTTGTCATTACTGGTCCCTTTGCCAGGTTGTGTATTCTCTAATTAAAGCATGTGATCAATCAAGGTATGTATTCACCATACCCCTTTTCTGATTTTCGGATTTGAAATCGATGCACCAGAGAGGCCTGTTTTTATGCACATTTCTCCACCCAGCACACGGGCCTTGTAAGTTTAGTCTTTTCTGAGGGGAAATGGTGTCCGCTCAATCACCCTTAATGTGGTGGGATTATGACACCGCACGAGACGCTCTGTGGCGTGTTTGTTTTTCCACTGTTTGTTTTGAATAATTCAACCGAGATTACAAATAGGCCGCGTTTCTCAGTCGTGGCACGACACTCCCTCTCCTAAAAGCATCCGGCATGTTCTTCAGGCGGTGACGCGGGCCCTCCCTGATGATAGCAGCCTTCGGAAGGACCGCACTAAAAGATCATGAAGCGCCGCAAAATCTCCCGTACTCAATCTGGGGAGTCTTACCACGCTTATTAAACTGCTGGACGCTTCCACACTGAAACACTCTCATTGTAGTTCTGGGGTGACTGAAGGGCACTCCGGCTGAAATTAGGGCTTTTAACCCATCCGGGGGGCGATGGGAAAGGCCCCGAGGGGCCTCGCGCTGACTGAGGCAAAGGGCACAGCTTCATACCGGGCTCATAAAACCCTCTTAGTGTCTCCGTGACAAACAGCAGAGCTGACACCACACAGACGCTCACTGTCTGCACTGCCGAAGACGACGAGTTCATACAGAGAACATATTCACAGTCGTCCTGGTTGTACAGTGTAGCTACACCGCCCACAGCAAGCAACAATAATCATGTTTTCACGAGAAGGATGCATGGCCAGAGTAACTCGCTAGGGGGCCCCGGGACAAATTTTCCTCAGGACAAATAAAGTCATCTTAAATCTTGAATAATGTACTACGGGTCCCAACTACTCTGACCAATTGGCCATTCCCTGTACGTTGTACATGTACAAAGAGCGCATATGGACCCCTATAAATTCATTTGATATTGTGTTTAAATGGTCGATAATCTAATGCATATTCCCAAATATGCATCACATTTGGGAATATGGTGCATACTTGGGAATATGGTGCATATTCCCAAATATGCACCATATTCCCAAACAAATTTGCATTTAATTTACAAATTACCACAAACCAATTGACACATGGTGAACTCGGGGCTCTTGGGGCCCCAGGGTAGTTGCCCACTTTGCCCAGTCAGTAATCCAGCCTTGATAGGAAGACATTCATGAACTATTTAAAAATTAGAAATGGCATTAAAGTTAAGTCGTATCAAGAGCTTCGCTAATAAAACAGCTTTTGAGAACTGAATCGGTTGTGTTTTTAGATGAGTTATGGGATGAGGGCATTAGGGCCACACCTTGCCCCCCAAAATGGACAAATCTGTGTTTAAAAAAAAAAAAAGGAAAAAAGGAGAAATTGAATAGAAATAGGATCTGTTGCCACCTTTCGACAGAAGTGACCTTAACAACCATGCAAATGGGTGCATTTCATTATATTTGTGCGCTTTCCACAAAGTAGAATGACTCACACAGCCAACGACCACGAGCACAGTCAACTTCCTCCCCCGGTTTTGTTTGTGCAAGAGTTGCCATAGAGACGGCGGCACAGTTACCTCGGATATTCAAAATGGTGGTCCTGAGTGAATGGTGAACGACGGACATGTTTGGCTTTGGGTGAAATAGTCAATCCCGGGGTGTGCGGGTGGCGTGGCGGTCTATTCCGCTGCCTACCAACATGGAGATCGCCGGGTTCAGATCCCTGTGTTACTCCCGGCTTGGTCGGGCGTCCCTACAGACAGGCTGTGTCTGCGGGTGGCTGTGTCCTGGTCGCTGTACTACCGCCTCCTCTGGTCGGTCGGGGTGCCTGTTCAGGGGGAACTGGGGGGAATAGCGTGACCCCTGGCGAAACTCCTCACTGTCAGGTGAAAAGAAGCGGCTGGTGACTCCACATGTATGGGAGGAGGCGCGTGGTAGTCTGCAGCCTCCCTGGTTCGGCAGAGGGGGTGGAGCAGCGACCAGGACGCCTTGGAAGAGCGGGGTAATTGGCCGGATACAATTGGGGAGAAAAGGGGGGGGGGGTCAGTCCCAGTTTCAGTCTATCTCTGCTACTGTTGCTTATCACACAAGTTGTGGTGTGCATTTAGGATGTGTTGTGCTTTTTTTTTACCCCGCTGCACTGACTTGTTTGGCGTCACACTGGTTCTGTCACGAAGCACTTCCTGCCCTGACGCCAAAGCCGATGAAACCGATCATTTGTCTTCACTCGAGACACTGCGGAGAGTCATTTCTGGTTCTTAAGTGGTCCTGCAGACTCCCGTCAGCGTACGGACGGCGGAAAGTCTCGCAGACAACAGAGCTGTGACGCATGCAGCAGGTAGCTCACCTCCGCCGGGCCTCGCCGCCGGAGAACATCGCCACGCGAAACACGGGATGTCCCCCACTAATCTTTGTGTCTGGCTAAGCTGCTGCCCACTAATCCAACTTGAGACGATGTCGCGTCCAGGAAGGCGCAGGAAATAATGACCTCTTAGCCGCTGTCCGGCTGGGTAATCGCGGCGCTCCGCGGCTCCTGCCAGGTATAGAGGGCCCCCGCCATCGCCGAGAGGCCTCTTTCAAGTGTCGGGATTCAGACGGCGGGATGCTCACTCCAGTTCTCTGACACACGATGGGGCTGCCTTCAGGGATCCGTCCTTTGAAGACAACATCAAATGGGCAGCATAGAACAGCACAGACCGAGAGTAATGTCCGTCCTCCAGCACGTCAGGTGCCGGCCCGGGAAACTCGTTTCTTCCTGCAGCAACACTGGTGCAGAGAGAAAGGGAGGTTCTGTTTTTAATCTGGCAGTAGATCATCTGAACTTGTCAGGATACCGGCACAGTGTTTTTGTGAAATAATTAATAAATAATACCTCATCAATCTTTGAATTATTGGGCACATTTTGTGTGTGTGTGAGAGAGAGAGCGAGACAGACAGACAGAGAGCGATTCTGCAGTGAAAGCTACAGACACCGGTTCTGAGTACGAATTCGGGGGGCAGCCCGGCCGGACCGTCACAGCCGGATCTCCCGCACCGCGGGCGACAACGTCGACCGGTCGACTAAAGGGTCCGACTCGTTAGCCAAGGGCTACCCAATCGCCACAGCCAGGACGCGAACCTGGGGCTCCCGCACCGCGGGCGACATCGCTAACCGCTCGACTAAAGGGTCGGACCCGCTAGCCAAGGGCTACCGAGGCCTATTCATCCGTGATCGTTACAGTACCGATACCGAATATAGACCCGATCAGTTACTCTTACGAAACCAAGTAAAGAATTGGGATTCCTACCATCGTCTCCCAGACGTCCACAGTCTGACAAACGGCAGTCGCGTCCCTCCCTGAGGTGGTGTCAGATGTTTTCGGCGTTGGAGCAGGAATGTTGGTTTAGCCTCACATGATAAACGTCATGTTGGAACAGGGCCCGGATCAGGTGCTGCAACTGGGATCAGTGGACAGAAATGATGGGGTATCTGTGATGTCATCAGCCACCCTACCTCCACTTTACTCTTACGCCTCATTCACCTACCACTTCCACACACAATCATGTAATTCATGGTAGCCTCTAGTACCCCACAGCAGGCTCGGATCTTGCCCCCGCAGGGGCATCACCAAACTCACACACACACACACACTCAGGTCCAACTGTCTCTCTCTCTCTGTCTCTTTCACTCTGTGTCTCTAACTCTGTCTTGCTCTCTCTCTCCCTTTCTCTGTCTCTTTCCATCTGTGTGCATGTCTCTCTCCCCCCGTCTCTCTCACTCTGTCTCTCTCTCCTCTTTCACTGTCTCTCTTTCTTTCCCTCTCTCTCCCCCTGTCTCTCTCTCTCCTCTTTCACTGTCTCTCTTTCTTTCCCTCTCTCACTCTGTCTCTCTCGCTCTCACTCTGTCTGTCTCTCTCACCGTGTGTGTGTGTCTCTCTCTCTCACTCTGTCTGTGTCTCTCTCACTCTGTCTCTCTCTCTCGCTCTCACTCTGTCTGTCTCTCTCACTGTGTGTGTGTCTCTCTCTCTCTCACTCTGTCTGTCTGTCTCTCTGTCAACAAAGACAGGTGTACTGTATGACAGGGAAAATAGGGGACTTCGCTGACCGACCTTCTCTATAACTGAAAGACATGCGGGCACCAAAACCTGAACCTCTTGAGACGGCGAAGCGATAACTTTGGTGGGCGCCGGGGGAATGTGGTCGGTGTGAGTAAGACGGCATCAGCGTCAGTGAGCTGATGAGAACTGGGGGCAGCATCCTCTTGGCTGGTATCTGAGACCAGCCAGCGGCACGGCCTGGTTGGGTATCGGGTTATGTGACCTTCGACTCGGACCAGATGTGGGACTCACAGCTGCATCCCAGCTGTGATGGAGGGCTTGTTGGAAACCACAAGCCAAAATGTCCCAGTGTCAGGATGATAACAAGACAGAAATCTGATGTGGGGAAAAACAGAACCCGGGTTTCGGACACAGGAATGTGAATTACAAAAAGGCCGCCACTTAAAACAACATCCCGTTGACATTCGTAACAGAGATGTAGGCGAGTTGGGATGAATGTTCGAATTTGAGGGTTAAAAATGTCCCAGATAATAGTCTTATCCAGTGGCCGGTAATTCTACTTATCCGACTTGTTTTAAAGTTATGTATAACTGTTTTATTTTACAGTCTAGAAACCAAAGCCTTTCCCGCTTGCGTCTGCCGTTCTCTCTCCCCTGGGCGATCGAGCTTCGCGGTGCTGCCCTCCATTTCACAAAACACTTACATTACTTCCCTAACTTCATTTCTGGTCGCTGACTAAAATTTTTGATCAAGGTTTTCTTAATTCTTGCCTTACTTTCAGCATTCCTTCAATTTTTTATATCTATATTTGCATAGTTTTTTTATTTATTCTAAATATCAAATCCCTCTGTTCTTTCTTGAAACACGTTGGTATGCTAATTTCTAGTCTAACTTCTTCTTCTTCTCCTTCTTCTTCTTCTACCACATTCGGCTGCTCCCGGATCACCCTTTTCCATCTCTTCCTGTCCTCTGCATCTTCCTCTGTCACACCAGCCACCTGCCTGTCCTCCCTCACCACATCCATAAACCTCCTCTTTGGCCTTCCTCTTCTCCTCTTCCCTGGCAGCTCCATATTCAGCATCCTTCTCCCAATATTCCCAGCATCTCTCCTCCACACACGTCCAAACCATCTCAATCTTGCCTCTCTTGCTTTGTCTCCAAACCGTCCAACCTGAGCTGTCCCTCTAATATACTCGTTCCTAATCCTGTCCTTCTTCATCACTCCCAACGAAAATCTTAGCATCTTCAACTCGGCCACCTCCAGCTCCACCTCCTGTCTTTTCATCAGTGCCACTGTCTCCAGACTGGTGAAAAGTCTCATTCATTCATATGTATTCAGTCTTGACTTCCAATTTCCAATCTGATTTCAACATTCAGATGTAATGTGACAGGCCCACAAAGTTACAGCTTGAGACAATCTCCACACCTTAAATGGGAATTAGAATTAATTTTGAATTATATGTGTATTTTTCTTATGGTCAGTATTGGGGGGGGGGGGTTTAGATACCAGGAAGGCAAATTTCTAATCTGTCAAATTCACAGCTGCATTGAAGCTGACAGAGCGGGACTTTGAAGACTCATGAAACGTAAGCCTTCACGTCTGCATCAAACTTTACCTTCTGGTGATGTAAAGTATAAGGGCGGCACGGTGGCCCAGTGGTTAGCACTGTTGCCTTACAGCAAGAAGCTCCTGGGTTCGAACCCCAGTCTGTCCCAGGTGCTTTCTGTGTGGAGTTTGCATGTTCTCCCTGTGTCTGCGTGGGTTTCCTCCGGGTGCTCCGGTTTCCTCCCACCATCAACAAGACATGCATGTTAGGGTTAATACTCCTGGAGGAGGGGATCGCCGGTTCGAATCCCCGTGTTACCTCTAGCTTGGTCGGACGTCCCTACAGACACAATATGCCGTGTGTGCGGGTGGGAAGCTGGACGTGGGTATGTGTCCTGGTCGCTGCACTAGCGCCTTCTCCAGGGCACCTGTTCAGGGGGGAGGGGGGAATAGCGTGATCCTACCATGCGCTACATCCGCCTGGTGAAACTCCTCACTGCCAGGTGAAAAGAAGCAGCTGGCGACTCCACATGTACCGCAGGAGGCATGTGGTAGTCTGCAGCCCTCCCTGGATCGGCAGAGGGGGTGGAGCAGCGACTGGGACGGCTTGGAAGAGTGGGGGTAATTGGCCGGGTATAATTGGAGAGAAAAATGGGGGAACCCCCCCCCAAAAAATATATATATCTATATATCTATCTATCTATAGATATCGATATATCTATATTTATATTTATATCTATCTATCTATCTATCTATCTATCTATCTATCTATCTATCTATCTATCTATCTATCTATCTATCTATAGATATCTATAGATATCTATATATCTATATCTATATATATAAATACATACATACATACATACACACACACACACACACACACACATATATATATATATATATAAAATACTGTCAGGCTTTTATTTCCAAACAGAAAAATAGTGACAACCAACAACAATACCAGTTTATCAGGTCTCCTTTGGTGTCTGCATATTTTCAAGGGACTTTTCTATCATTTTCACTCAATAGTGTAATCGACGACCTGTCATTCTGCACTCAGAGCTGTTTGTGCAGAATTGTGCAGGGACATTTCTGCACTGCCAGAACTGTCAGATGACAAATGAATGGATGCTCTATAGAGATTCCTATGCCGATTACGGCATTAAACATAATGTATTTTGGCGCTAAACGGATCAGCGTGGATAACCGTACACGGCACGATGGTAATTTGTGGAACTAATGCACAG
Organism: Lampris incognitus; assembly: GCF_029633865.1. Lineage (NCBI taxonomy): Eukaryota > Metazoa > Chordata > Actinopteri > Lampriformes > Lampridae > Lampris > Lampris incognitus. The sequence continues at coordinate 40,319,733 of NC_079225.1, read as the reverse complement.
AGAATCTACATAAACCATGTGCACAATAGACGATTAGAGCGAACGGGTGAGTGACTCCAGCTCTCTGGAGGAGAGACGACTTCAATGGCTGGGTACCCATCAGTTATGTTACCACAAAAGCCAGAGCAACGTCATGGGAAATCCATCCTCAAAGCCCTCAGAGTCTTCTGACTATACTGCAAAGTCATCAACTGCGAGCGCTGGGAAGGGTTTGTGTCGAGAGTTTACAAATCTGCCAGTGTCATGCTTTCAGGCAGCCACGTCGACAAGTGACCTGCCAAATATGAAAGCCAGACAGCGGGCCATGCCAAGCGCGGCCTCCAAGAGGCCGCGGTTTTGAGACTCTGTACATTCTGTAAAGGGAATTAAAACGGTGAACTCCGTCTTACCCTTTTTCTTCCTCCCGGTCATTCAAGGACGCCCCCCCCCCCAGCAGCGCTGGTTTTGGAGAGACGTGTCTGTTAAAAGCGAAGGAGACATTTACGAATGCTGCACCTCTTGTCAAGTTGTGTTTCAAATGGAAAACAAGGCCTCCGGAGGACGACTGCTGACATGAATTTGAGAGGCAAGGCCTGGAACGCGATCTGACTATTTTGGCGCCCGTCCATGCTGACTGGAGGACGAAGGAGGAGACGGATCGGCCAGCGGACCAGAGCAAACGCTGTCCGAGTGCTGCATAATATCAGACGGAACATGAACAAAAAAATGACGGCTGAAAAAGTGGTACTGGGTCAGCTTTCCTGCAGCCAGAAGACAGATTATCAGGCATTATCTCTGCAAAGACCACATCTCCTACCAACATGGCCTTGAGCAAGACACCAGATACTGATCCCAAACTGCTCACTCCCTCACCCGTTTTCTGTAACTGTGACACACGGCCCATTCTTTAGTATCTTTTCCCACTGAAAATATGTGGGGGGTGGGTGGGGGGGGGTGGGGGCCAAGGAAAGCAATAAACCTAACAGCTGCAAGGTCTGCTGATAATTTCCTTTTGTATGATCTCTGTGACATGCACGGTCACATCAGTCAAAGAACGGCATGAATGCGAGGGGAGCTTGCGTGCCTGTGGGAGCCATGCCGCAATTTCCATGACTTCAAATCTGCCTACCACTCTTCAACACACTGCACACTGCACAGATACCACTGACAGCGCGCGCACACACACACACACACACACACACACACACACACACACACACACACACACGTAAAAAATGGTTCTCTGCCAGAGGCCACGCAGACCAAGTAATTCTCCAGACCCGTTCTCCTGTACACTGCTGCTTAACAGCCCGGCTCTATTGCTTTACTGTTATTGTTAGGGAAATCACAACTGCAGCTGTCAGTAGTGGCTGCTCGCCCCTACATTCACCGTGCAGCATCCCCCCCCACCCCCCACCCCCGACAACCGTTTACCGACTGCTCGACGAAAGCTTTCAGAATGAACTGCAACTGCGTTTTACTTCCCCTTTCGTGACCATTTCACCCACAGGCACACCCGCCACCGTTCCCAAAAACACTCATGACCTCCGGTCGGGTAGAAACAAACCTAAAAACATTTGAGAACTGTTAAAAGAGGAGACTGGTGTGTCAAATATCTGCTAATAGACTAGACACACCAGCAATACTTACTGGTGGTCTGTCTAGTCTTTTAAAACTATGACTGCTTCTTTGCAATTCATTCTTACTGTGGAAGCGGGGCAGGCTAAGCTAGCTGCTAGCCCATGCAGGACGGCAGTTCCGATAACACCGAGGGCGGTCTGGTGGTGGCCTCGCCTAGCCTTGACTGTGTTTTTAGCGTCTTCATGTGGAATGCAGGGAGGTGTGTCGGAGGTGTCTGGCTGGGAGAGCTGGCGTTGGATCGGCTGGGGGAGCCTGGTCTGCTGCATCCAGTGGGCCCAAGGACCACGGCCCTGCCTGGAGCTGCGCCTGAAGAGGAAACACCGAGGGCGGTCTGACAAGACGCAGAAGCGGGGCAGGCTAAGCTAACTGCTAGCCCATGCAGACCAGCAGTTCTGGCAGTCATCCTGGCTGGCGTTCATTCTCTTGGACAGGGATATTTTTTGTTTATTTGGATATATGTGTTAGTGTGGATATGTGTTCTTGTAGTTTTTGGATATATGTTTTTGTCTTTGTGTTGCACTGCTGTGGGCTGGGGGAAACGATATTTCACAACAAATAAAGTGTTCCTGATTCATGATCCACCTACCAATGTAGGGCAAGAGAGCTGCTCTACATTGCCCACATGTACCAGCATGCACTGCACAAATGTTTCTCAGCAGCAGAGATTAGAAAATAAACATCTCAGCCAATTAGCCTTGTAGCTCTTCCACCATTTACTGACGTCAGTATATGGTGTCAGTGAGCCAGTCTGCTATAGTTGGCTTTGATGATACAGACAACATTGGCAAATATACATTCCAGCGATGCCAGCACAACATGGAAATACGATAGGAATTGTTAAAATTTCCCTTCAACTTCAGCATGCAAGAACTCCCTGAGTGATGTGTTAAAGCATTTACTGAAATCATCCCAATTATGAGATTAGAATTTGGAGCTTACAAAATGACAATTTACAAAGTTTGCCTTCAAAGTTGCACTAAGTGTGCAAATTAAAAGGCTCCGCCATGCTTGAAAATCATCATTGGATTAAAGCTCCGTTTATCCATGTGGTGGGACTGCCACGCCATAGTTTCCCGCTTCTTGGATAACCCTAATTTGGTGCTGGGTAACTGCTGCTGCATGAGGCAAACATCTCTATAAACAGACCTTAATAGTTTCTGTTGGACAGTTTAATTAGGCACTTCTAATCCTGCCTTAGCAGACGTGATGTGCAGAGATCACCAGGGGTTTGGTGCTGAAGGTCTCTGTGAAGTTGTTGTGCTTTCGACCAGATCTTCCCTGGGCACTGGCCACCAGAGCTCAGAGATCTGGCTTCCTAGAGGGATGGAATTCAGAGCGGCCTTCTCATCACAACCAGCAGCTTCAGGTAAAGGAAGCTTTAGAACAAAAAGATGTCTTTGGGCTTGCCAGAGTTTCTTATACATAAAATATAAGATTCATATTAAATATTAATCTACTCTATGGCAGAGACTGGTTTATACAAAGGCGATACAGAAAAAGGAGAACGTTAACACCTCCAATTAGGGATTTCCTGTTTCTTTTCCTCCATTAATGAATAAGTTATTTTATCCATTTGGACCATGGAGTCAGGTTACATGATGCTAAGTGTCATCTTTACCACAGCTGGAGACATTCTCTGGTCTTCGTATACTGCTGTTAAAATTTTTGGACAAATTTAGGATGAACTGGCACAGTGCCAAATGTGTTCCTACTGGAACAGGAAAAAGGACCGAAACATGATGACGATGTGGCGATGCTTCTGTCATACAGTCAGTCTACCAAGTCTACAACCAATATTACTGTCCAACAGTTTTCTTCCATAGTCTGATGTACAGGCGTAACTTATGGGAGGGTCAGGGGGGACATGTCCCCCTCAATATTTAGAAGAGGTGAATTTGTCCCCCCAAAAAATATATCATGAATGATAATGTTAACTCCCTTGCCAAAAAAGGTAAAATAACAACACAGAAAGTCGAACTACTTAAAATGTCATTCATACTTGTTTTCCAACGTTTTCATACACCCCTATGCTTAGACCATACCATTTTAACCTTGCCACTGGGATTGCCAACCTTGTTGCTGTCTTACAGTTTCTCCTGACAACCAGGAGACCGGAGCATGAATGATCATGTAAGCAAGTGTAAGTAACGTAGCTAGCCAGCTTGCTTGTCTAGTCCAGTACACCACCCTTTCTTACCTTTGGGGTTTCTGAGTTAGATTTTCTTACGTATTTCCGGATGAATTATAGCCTTATCTAGTTTATAACTTGTGTTTGGGGTTATCAGTTCAGACCCCCTCACGAACTAGCTAGCACTTGCTAACAGTAGCCCCTAGACGTTTATGTTAGCTTAAATGAACTTGAACTGATAATTTCAGGCACATGAGATAACGTAATAGGTACATCTACAAACTAATTTGTGCCAAGGGTATTGTATTAGTTCAAATGCATCTACTACTTTCATTCAAATAGTCAACATGAGCAAGAGGAAAGTAACAGAAGATATCCGGTGCTTTTTTGGTGCAAAAAAGAGAGTAAGTGAGAGAATTACCTAGGAAGTTGTTTTTCTTTTACATAAATAAGACATTTCCACAATAAATTGATGTAGAAAAAGAGCAAATTGGTGCATACAAATTCACCAGAATGCAGGAAATTGAATGTGTGATGCTCAAAATTTCCAGGGGGAGGACCCCCTGACCCCCCACTAAATGTGTCCTCCCCAATGTTCAAGTGAAACTTACACCACTGGTCTGATGTAGTCTGTTGTATGCTAGCTTGTCTATGTTAGCTTTGGTCTTCCTCTTTCGGCTTGTTCTCTGTTTCTCAGGGGTCACCACAGCGGATTTTACAGATTCCAGAGGTACCCTGTGAGGGCACAGCACCAATGGCGGTCATTGTTAACCCAGGCATCGATCAATCCGGTATGGTCTTGTCAATCCACCCACTGATTTAGCAAAATTTTATGTAGGATGCCCTTCCTGACACAACCACTAACCCTGTTGATGGGGGCACAGGTAAAGTGCCAGACGCCATCCCAGGATTCATGGACTTGCACCCATGCCTGACGCCTGTGTTAGCTTTGGTCCGAGGATCCATTTTTACAAGGATTGGAACTGAGAGCGACGTTCACTCTGTTCGATAGCCAGGTTTGATCACCACAAGGCGTTTCAGTACCTGCCCCGAGAGGAAGGTTGCCACTGACATATCATTACTGTAGATGGCTTGATGTTACACATAGGTTTAACTGAGGTATTCAACCTCCTGCTGACTTCATTTAACTTCACCTACAGCCATTACCACGGCCCGACTGTTAGCAAAAACACCGGCAGATGCACAGCTGTGACACATCTCAGGAACTTAAATGAAACCCAAGGGTCCGAGCAGACGAGTGGAGTGATCTGGTGGACCATCTGTAATTTGAGCAAATTAAAGATCAACAACGCAGAAACAAACCTGGGACTCAGTCAATGTTCCCTACGCAGCCACAGTCCAAAGGCTATAAACGACTTTCTCTTTTCAGGGGATTTACATTTCCTGTTTCACAGATTCACAGTCCAGGGTGTCGTGGCCTTCATTCCACCCTTCCCATTTTTTTTGCTCAGCTTAATTTTTCTTTCACTTTTTTTTTTTTAAGTGACTGACATTTGATATCAGTGTGAACAGACCTCCGTCCTAAAACAAATCATGAGTAAATGAACATCGAATGATGTCTTTTGACCAAATTCGGCAATCTGGCAAGTTATTTTTCCACTGGTCAGTTGCAAAATGTGCCTTTGAGTTTTTCTTGAAATTGAGGAACCGTCACAAAAGAGCATTTCCCTCTGCCCTTTTGTTCGGTCGTATCTGAGGGGGACATTTGATTCAGAACTGAGTCAAATTTCATGTGTCGTGTTATCCCCTGAAGCCTCTCTCCCTACCTGCCCAGTGACACACACACTATACAGTAGGTTAATGGGTCGCAGATGGGCCTTACTGACCAGATGAGCCAGTTTCCCTGCTGACCAACCAACGCCAAGAAATACACCCCCACCAGCCACACCGGCTACACCCACGCTCACGTTAGATGGACATAAAATCTCATGAGAGAACACGAGAAACAAAACCTGCCGCTGATGAAGACCGTACTGGTATAGACTGCGCTTACTCTCGTGACTTCTGAATAAACTGCTTATTTACTTTTTTCTGAGCTCACTGGCAATCCTTCCATGTTGCCAGGCAGGTCCGCCGACTGAAAAAGTGTTGACCGAGACTAAAGCGGGGACAAGAATGACCAATAAATGAGCAGTCTAGCTACTAAACAACTAAATGCCAGCTCCGTATCTCCCAAATAGAATTTATGGCTACAGAAATAAGATTGGACTTGACTTGGGATGCTTTTGACAAAGATCTCTTGAAATTTCATACAAGTATATTGACCGTTAGCTTTTTTCCCCCAACCAGACATAACTGTGTACAGTATTGTTAAAACCGTATTTGCAATTGATTTTTTGCATTTACAACCTTTTGTTAGTTGCTTTAAAAAATCATTATGTGCCAGAATGGGCCCCTGTTAACTCTCCAACTCTACAGACTGTGTAAATATTTAATTCATTTTTTATGATCTCTTTGTGTACACTATTCTTTCTTTGTTTATTTTTCGATTCTAAATATGGGTGTGAGGTCATGGTGGGGATGGGAAGAGGGAGGGAGAACAAGCGTCCTCTTTTATTTACATTGTAAGAGGACGTCTGAGTGAATCCGTCCATCCATCCGTTATCCCAACTGCTTACCCTGCTCTCGGGGTCGCGGGGATGCTGGGTGAATAAACCCTAGAAAAAAACTACTGAACACAAGAGAGAAGAGTGGTGGGGATGCAGAAAAATACACTTTGATCAGTTTCTTACCAGTGGGGATTATCGCGTCAATTTCACCACTAAAAATCTCACAGCAGCATATATTCTTTAGACGCACTCCCTCACAAATATTGTTGGAGCCCCCCCCCCCCATCTACACAGATGGTACAGCTACACGTGAGACCAAATGTCAGTCTGGAAGCAGGTGAGTTAGAAGCCAGACTCACGAGCTACGCTGAATTTAAGATAAAGAAATACTCCAGGTAGCGGTCTATTCCGTCGCCTACCAACACGGGGATCGCCGGTTCAAATCCCTGTGTTACCTCCGGCTTGGTCGGGCGTCCCTGTAGACACAATTGGCCGTGTCTACGGCTGGGAAGCCAAATGTGGGGTATGTGTCCTGGTCACTATACTAGTGCCACCTCTGGTCGCTCGGGGCGACTGTTCGGGGGGGGGGGGCTGGGGGGGATAGCGTGATCCTCCCACGTGCTACATCCCCCTGACGAAACTCCTCACTGTCAGGTGAAAAGAAGCGGCTGGTGACTCCACATGTATGGGAGGAGGCATGTGGTAGTCTGCAGCCCTCCCCGGATCAGCAGAGGGGGTGGAGCAGCCACCGAGACGGCTCGGAAGAGTGGGGTAATTGGCCGGATACAACTGAGGGAGAAAGAGGGGGAAAAAAACTGCTGGAGAAAAAAAAAATAGGAGAAAGCAGCACATCCAGGAGATTGTGAAGGCTCTAATGAGATGTTACCCCCCTCCCCCCCTTTTCTAGTAGCATACTGGGCATCAGGGCCAGTCATCAGCAGCCCTGCCCCCCTGCCAAGGGTGCAAAGTGCCAGCCAGGGCATGAGTCACCTTTTGGCAGTGGTCATTATTCTGTCACTGGGCTCTCGGAGTGCTGTTAGTAATGACAGGGAAGCGAGATTTAGGAAACAAGACGACCGCCTCCCTGCACACACTCGGCCCTCTGGAGAAGGGTGTAATTCACTCAACCACTTATTGACGTGGCATGTGATTTGCAAGGTTTCAGAGGCAATATCTTGTAGAATCGCTGTAAGACATGAGGTATAGTTGACTTGTACAAATGTAAAAGCCAAATGTCAGCCTTGAACCCAGTCCCACAGACTGTTCAACTTATTTCCATTCCCCAAAATACGTTGAATGCAAACATTCTGTCACGTGGAGACGACGCGTGTCAGCGACACATCAGATGTTCAGTCCGACGTGATGATTTCAGAGACATGTGCCATATCAACTCAAACGCAAGCCCAGGCCTACTTGTAATCCCAGCTTTAGCGGTCAGTATAGTGAAAACAACACATCTTTTGTCTGGTCACAGCAACGTGTGTTCATTCAAAGATGCTGAACCAAACATGCTAAAGATGCTAAATCATGCCAAATTCAATATATAGCTAAATATCCATCCATCCATCCATGATCCGAATCGCTTATCCTGCTCTCAGGGTTGCGGGGATGCTGGAGCCTATCCCAACAGTCATTGGGCGGCAGGCGGGGAGACACCCTGGACAGACTGCCAGGCCATCACAGGGCATAACTATATTTAGTTATGCCCTGTGATGGTCTATATATATATATATATATATATATATATATATATATACACACACACACACACACACACACACACATATATACACATATACACACACACACACACACATATATATATGTGTATGTATGTATGTATGTATTTATGTATGTATGTATGTATGTATATATATATAATATTTCAAAAATTTCTATATATTTCTATATATATATAGACACAGCTGATGAGTGCATTGAGCACGAAACAAGCTTGTTTTGCCATTTAACAACTTTTAGCTATAATATATATATATTTTTTTCTTTTACTGTCTGCCCTTCCAATCGTGCCCTAGCACCACGCCACTATGTGATATACATAAAGTACCCCATTTGATGTTATCTTGTTATTTGTATTTTAAGTGTGTGCATTTTCAACAGTGCCCTGGCCCTTTAAGACCTTGCTTTTTCAAAACAAGCCCCAACCCCTACCCCATTGGTTGTAATGTTTTCTATCCCCCCATTGGTTTCTGTACATCGTAACTACCTACCCCATTGGTTGTAATTTTTTAAATGATTTCTATCCTCTCATTGGTTGCTGGCCACCGTAACTAGGGGCGTGACGCGGGGCAAGGTAATATTTATTGACTGTGTTTTTTCGTTGTTGTTTTATCACACTGGCAGCTGAGGAGTGTGTGCCGCACGAAACAAGCTTGTTCTGCAATGTATTAAAGGTTTTTCCTCCACATCTATCTTCAGATATATATATATATATATATATATATATATATATATATATATATATATATATATCTGAAGATATCAAACTAAACCATGTGTTCATGTGTACGTGAACCATGGCAAACATGCCAAAGATGCTAAACCAAACGAAGATGCTAAACCGGACCAAAGTGGTCCTGATGTCACAAAAGTGCAACGAATCACGTAGCGTTGTTGACCAACTGTAGTCCAGGGTGTACTGAAGGAAAGAGAAATACGATGTGGGGAATGGAAATACACTCCCTGAAAGACACACGGCGTACGCAGATGATTACGATTTCAAGTCGATCTGTCAGATCCTTTCCCTAAACTTAACTTCAGCAAAGCCGAACCTAAACTGAACCGCCTCTATCCTAGTACATAAGCTTAGCCATCCAATCACAGGCAAGTGACAGAACTTAGCCTCTTACTACCTTTTGGAAACCGCAGAAAGTTGGCAGTCAGCATTTTTTTTTTGGGGAACTGTGAATAGGTTGTATGTGAATGTTTTGTTTGTGAAACTATGTTGGAAAGTTTTTTATGTTTTTATGTAAGTTTGAAGAAACAAAGTGGCCCACTCACATTGTGTTTTCACACTGTTATGGCTGCCTGGCATTATGTCAGTGAACAACAAGATGAACACAATGCTTACCCCCCCCTGCCCATCTAACTAGGTCATCATTCATTGTCATTTTATGTAAAAGTGCCATTAACAAAACTTTTTTGAGATTTCCTCAGTCAAGTATGTGTGCCGCCTCCTCAAATAGCAAAATCCAGCATCAAATATAGATATCTATGTAAATGCATTTACATTATATACATTCACACACTAGTGGACCTGGGGGGGGGGGGGGTGCTGGTGTCATCATATTTGAAAAAACGCAGCAAAAGTGCCCTCTGGGGTGCCCTTCCTGTGAACAAAACGTGGATTTTCTGCACGCTGGTGCCTCACCACATACAGCTGGTGCCCCTTTTAGTTTTTCAGCCCCTGCCCTCAAACAGCTTGAGTCCGCCACTGCATTCAAATGGGGAAAAAATGGTTGTACACAAAAATGTATAGTTTAGATTTGATTTACAAATATATAATCTTTGTACTTATCATATTTGCATATTTAGTATATAATTTCCTCTATTATCTATTTTTTTGCAATATAACATTCAGTGAGTCAATCGATACGTATATAGAATCAGTCATTTATCAGCCATTGGTTCCCTGTATGTTTCTACTAAGTCTAGCACTGTCCTCCATCGGGTTACCTCTGAACTAAAAAGTGTTTTTTAGGAGGGGCGTCCGGGTAGAGTAGTGGTCTATTCTATTGCCTACCAACACGGGGATCGCTGGTTCGAATCCTCATGTTACCTTCAGCTTGGTTGGACGTCCCTACTACGGGTGGGGAGCCGGATGTGGGTATGTGTCCTGGTCGCTGCACTAGCACCTCCTCTGGTTGGTCGGGGCGCCTGTTTGGAGGGGAGGGGGTTACTGGGGGGAAACAGCGTGATCCTCTCACACGCCTCGCCCCCCTGGTGAAACTCCTCACTGTCAGGTGAAAAAAAGCAGCTGGCGACTCCACATGTATCGGAGGAGGCGTGTGGTAGTCCGCAGCCCTCCCCAGTTCGGCAGAGGGGGTGGAGCAGAGACCGGGACGGCCCGGAAGAGTGGGGCAATTGGCCGGATACAACTGGGGAGACATTTCAGGCCGGCGTGTTGCATTGTATACAAGATCTCTTTGAAAAGTGCTTAGCCTCCATGACTCAAAGCCTGTGTACGGTCTGAGGAGGGCGGTAAAACGTCCTCGGCCCCTCCTGAGGGAAATATCGCCGCTCCAGCGTCAACACGGACCTTACTGTAGCTTTGTACGCTCAACAGGTTTACTGCAACCATGTTGTCCATCCTTTTAGCTGGCGCTGAACCAAGTGGTCCGCTCAGATGAGGTCAGCTTGGCGGGCCGAATGCGGAGAATAACACCGTATGAAAAAAATCTGCGGAGTCGATTTCTGAAACTGCGGTTTTTGAACGAGAACCACGTTCTGATGAATCAAACGTCTCCAAAACACGTCCCGAGATGTGGAATTTGCCGCGGCGAAGCTGGAGCCGAGTCGAACCCGGAGGGAAATCGAGGCTATCTAAGGGAGCGAGGAGACCCCGGTTTGTCCCCACCTTTCTCGTGGGAAAAAAAGTCGTACCTCTAATGACCAATTAACATTCAAAACATACAAAATCAGGACAACCATCTGGATGGAGAGAAGAAAAAAAAAGAAATGAAAGATTAATTAAAGGACTTTTTGGCCTTGAATTGATTAAAGAGCTGACCATTGCAACACAAGCCCAGGCTTTCCTTGGCAGCAACGCGGGTTAAATTCCTTCCAGTCGCTGTTCGGTGAAAACAGAAGGCAAAACAGAAGAAGAAGAAAAAAGAGAAGCACTTTTGCAAATTTGGCATGTGCTTTCAGGTCTGCATCGGTTTACACAGATGTCGATTTGAGGGGAGGGATGCCAAAGGCACAAAAATAAACCACTTTGTCACACTGCCACCCCCCCCCCCGCCCCGCGCCCCAGTCTCTTTGGGTTAACAGCACTATACGATACCGAGTAACATTAGGACACGGAAAGAAGTGTATTATCATATTCAGATTTTATCCATAGTTGCACACCACGTGTTGGGGGAATCTGCAGTGAAGGACTCTAAACGGACTTCTTAGTAGAATAACTGAAAACCATGCTGTTACAATATAAACAACGAGGGAAGTCTGATCACAGATCTAAACCACAAGGCCGGAGACTTGTTCAGCTTTTTTTTCCCCGAGCCCTCAGATGGTTTTAAAGTACGTTCGGTGTAAGAATATTTTCCATGGCTTAGAATACGCAGGGACCTATGTAGGCTGCAGTTTAAAGGGTGATTGTGGTTTCGCGAGGCATATCGCCCACCTCCGCCCACTGCCAACCCCGTCGTTCCCATAGAAATGTTGTTCACCCGCCGGGTTTCCATATCCAAAACCATTTATCCTAGCATGTGTGGAAGTGCATGTTCCCGCCGCCGTGCCGGCTTCGGCGTCATCGGCCAAGGCATCAGTTCTTCCTTCAGAGTATTGGCAACGGGGATGAACAGGAGAGGTCCTGACTGGCACATCTACAGAAAAACCCAAGATAGCACGGAGACGTTTCCATCATCTCGTATCTGCCAGGAAGGAAGAACATTTTCTCCAGCTATATGGAAAACATTAAGAGCCCCGGCGGAGGAATTCCACTTGGGGTCCCAGTAATGTGTGATTAATTAAAAAAGAAAAAAAATATATATATTCTTTTCTATTGAAGATGGTCTCATATCAATTTAATGCGCATTCCTGTGGGGTCTGTGGCAAAGGTCGGAGTTCATCCTGTGCAAAAAAAAAATTCCATTTCACCAGAGTTCAAGCAAAGTTTATGGACATTAATTGATTTTTATGTGCGCTGGTCTTTGAGGATCCCAGAAGGCCGCTCACGAGGAAAAAAAAAAAAACTTGGTCTGTGTTGATTTAAGGGAATGGGGTTTGGCGCAAATGCAGACGTCCTCCAGGGATGTATTTCTGGACGGGCCGCGCACACGTGCGTATGCGATGATAAGTTATCTAGATTGTCAGGGACCCTGCACCTCGGCCCACCGGCGAGTTACTTTCCATGGAAATTTGGTTGCTCACTGAACCTCCAACATCAGGTCCAGCGTGCCGACGGTGATGGACACCGACAGGCTTGCCCGTGTCTGTACGGAGACTGTCAAGCAGCGCAAACACGCCAGAACTGTCGGCCAAGTCTGTCAGCGTCATCCCTTAGAGGAGACGACTGGAGGCCCGTCGCCGTGCCGAGCTCGCTTCAGCAACGCAGGCCTACTGCACAACCTGACGCACATCTCACGTGTTAGCAAATAGCTCATTCAGGTGTTTTAAACGGCTCAGTACATAAGAAGAAGAAGACTGTAACGAGCTTTGCCTGTAGGTAAAAATACCTTTCCTGAGGGTATTTTTAAAAGACGACAGAATTTACTTTCTCGAATTAGCAGAAATGAAGCACTTTCACAATTTCTGAACATTTTTTTTTTAAAACTTCTGAGTGAACAAAAAAAACCGACAACGAATCCCAAACGCAAGACGCGGGGAGTTTCTCGACTAAGTCCCGACTTTCGTTTCTCTGTTCTGAGATCTCCCGGGGTTCTGTTTTAGGGGACAGAAACTTGGCAAGCAGGCCGCTTTCGACTGAGGAGCGAAAACAGGAACCCGATTCAGTTCTGCCACACCATCGCCATTCACTGGCGCATGACAAGAGGCCCTGATGCACAGGAAGCGCGCTCGGCTCAGCTGGCCGCCTCGCCGGGCGGTCGAGTGAATTGACATTCTGAACCGATTCAGTCACCGGGTGACGCCGGGCGCCGTCTCCGTCCCTCGAGCTACACAACATTAACGAGTCATGCCATCTGACAACAATGGCGTCGTATACTGCCAATCCGAGAAGAAGAGAAAGAGACTCACTGCAGCTTGGCGGGGGGTGATATGTGCATGAGGAAGACCTCCGTATGAAAAGTAGTCTTCACACTGCAAAAGATGACAAGCTCAGCATGTGGTTTTATTGCGTCAAGCAACTTTTTAAGCTTCCTTTGGCTTTTAGTAATCTCACACAGATCTTCCTTGAGATATCACATGAAGTTAAAATACTATATTTATGGATAATTCTGATCATTTCAGTGATCAATATTTCATTTGATCCAGGTTATTTTGACTTATTTCAAGAAACAGTCAGATGAGAATTCCTAAAATAGGACACTCTACCCTTCCTTGTTTCAGGTAGACGTGATCCGTCTTGCTAAATACAAGCTGCGTTCACTAAAACCGGGCAACTTGTCTGCAAGTGCAGTGAGATAATCTGACACAATGATGAAGCCTGCTGCTTAATAACTACACAACATATAAGCTCACTTTTTTTGCAGCACCATGTTCCATCAGGTTAACTTTTTTTGGGGGGGGGGGATTTTCGCCCCCTTTTTCTCCCCAATTGAGTCCGGCGAATTACCCCACTCTTCCGAGCCGTCCCGGTCACTGCTCCACCCTCTCCGCCGATCCGGGGAGGGCTGCAGACTACCACACGCCTCCTCCAATACATGTGGAGTCGCCAGCCGCTTCTTTTCACCTGACAGTGAGGAGTTTCACCAGGGGGACGTAGCACATGGAAGGATCACGCTATTCCCCCCAGTTCCCCTCACCCCTGAACAGGTGCCTCGACCGATCAGAGGAGGCGCTAGTGCAGCGACCAGGACACATACCCACATCCAACTTCCCACCCGCAGACATGGCCAATTGTGTCCGTAGGGATGCCCGACCAAGCCGGAGGTAACGCAGGGATTCGAACCGGCGATCCCCGTGTTGGTAGGCAATAGAATAGACCACCACACCACCCAGATGCCCTGGGAGTGAGTAATTTTGTGTGTTTGTATGTCAGGGTGGTGGCTGATAGGTGTGTTTGGTTGTGTCACACCTGCCAGCCTCTTAGAAGAGTCTGACGCGCCAAAAACGAAAGAAAACAAATACAGAGATACTACACAGCCCAGAAAGCAAATATTACAAAACTAAGAATCAGTAAAGCTGTGTAAATTGTAATCTGGTGAACTTAAAGTGGGTTGTAGTGTGGTATCAAACAGTGCAAAGTACTAGTGACAGGCAAAAGAAATAGTCCAGGGGAGTTATGATGTAGTAATGTTACAACGATGCAGAAAGTGTGAAGACAGTACTGCATTTCAGTGTGCATGGCAGTACATGCAGGGAGTAGCTGAGTAGTTGAGTGACAGCTCTACAAAAAAAGTTATTATTGCTGTTATTGTTAGTGGTAGTATGCAGTAGCAATAGTGTTTTAAGTTTTCCTCTTCTTTTTTTAAGTTTTGTCCAGAGTCTGGGTGAACAAGTCTGGCCTGGCTATCACGGCTGAACAGGCCAAGAAGACGTGAATTTGAAGGACAAATGCAATTATTATTATTATTATTATTATTATCATTATCATTATTATTATTATCATTAATATCATCATTATTATTATTATCATTATTATTATTATTATCATCATTATCATTATTATCATTATTATTATTATCATTATCATTATTATTATTATCATTATTATCATTATTATTATTATTATTATCATTATTATCATTATCATTATCATTATTATTATGATCTACTGTTCAGCAGTGATGTGGTACGGCATGCCTGAGACTAATTTAAACTAGGTTTGCCAAGTTAATATGCAACTATTTTGACCCGTGGAGAAAAGTTATTAACACACATGCAGTGGGCACAGCCAAATAACTTACCGAACACTGTGTGTGCTAGAACTGCAAACTAAACTACAAATCCTCACTTCTGTTATTTCTGAAGTGTGCAACTCATCAGCTCAAAAGGGTCGAGCGGAAAACACGTCTTCTCGGCGTTACACAATATTTTTGGCATCCGTGTTTCATTATTGCGGGGCATCTTAAAATAACTGTTGTATAATAACGTGACGTGAGGTGAACTCGAGCAGGGTAGTGCAGAAACACAACATTTGTGAAGCCATTCAAACAACGGAAACCTTTTGGGACTATGTTCAGCACCAGTTTTCACAGCGTTCGTTCATTCATACGTTTTTTGTTTTTGTTTAGGGAACAAGGGGATCCTCCGACAGGGAAGGAGGAGGAGGCGGAGGCGGGTGGGGCGACTGCTGCCACCTGGCAGTGGTACGGCGTGATGGATGCTGCACTCTGGGGGCAGAAATTAATCAGCCCGCCTCCGGTTGCACTTACAGGTGGTGTTGTCACTTCCCCGTACTCTGCACCTCCCAACGAACGGGCCAACCCACCACCGAGGAGGAGAGCGGGGGTCAGAGAGGAGCTGCTGAATTGAATGGCGGAGCAGGCGGAGAGGGAAGAGCAGCCTCTGACAGGGCACGGAGATAGTTGTCTCTCTTTCTTGTCTCTCTAAATGATAACATGTGCATAAAATTAGATTTAATATTTCAGTTCATAATGGTTGTTTGTTGTGTTTACTTTTCTTACATAAATAAATATTTCAGAAATTAAGTCTCAGTCTGCGCGGTAGATAAACGAACTGTTGTACATGAAGTGGTATCATGCAGGTAAGGCATATGTTATTTAGATTTGATATTTGATCTGATATACTTTATTGATCCCCGTGAGGAGATTCTTTCTCTGCATTGAACCCATGCTAGCTGTGTAGCTAGAGAGCGGTGGGCGGCCACCGTGCAGCACCCGGGGACCAACTCCAGTCTGTCTTGCCACGCCTCGGTCAGGGGCCCAGACAGGAGTATTAACCCTAACATGCATGTCTTTTTGACACGTGGGAGAAACCGGAGCATCCGGAGAAAACCCACCGCAGACACGGGGAGAACATGCAAACTCCACACAGAGGACGACCCGGGATGACCCTCAAGGTTGGACAATGCCGGGGTTTGAAGCCAGGACCTTCTTGCTGGGAGGCGACAGCGCTAACCACGGGGCCACCGTGCCGCCCACAGTTAAGGTGAGGCACTAAGGTTTATAATGTTGGTCAGAACAACGCAGTCTTCTCAAAATCACACCTAGAACACTGTTTTTGACTTTACTTGTAGACAGGCCTGCCCACAGGACTGGCTGGGCCCCTGGGAAGGCCCCGTGAATCTAAAAATGTGTTCTAGCTGACAAGTAATTTGGAAACCAACTCACAGCACGCCCAGATAAGCCAGTGTTGTAGAGAACATCCACCAAGGTGACATGGTCAACTGTGTCAACAGCTTCGGACAAATCAATAAAAAGAGCTGCACAATATTTTTGCAGTGCAGTGGCTCGATAATGTCATGCACCACCTTAATAGCAGCGGTTATTGTGCTATGTTGTTATACTTGCGGTTGTTAAATTTAACATACATAAGGCAACATTCTCTAAGTCCTTCCTAAACCCTAATATTTTTCTAGTTGAAGTCAATTTTTTGCACATAGATACATTAACCCTTATGAAAAAAATAAAAAAATTGAACGCACACTTATATTTCAAAGAATTGTTTTCTGTGGCCTGTGATTCAAGTATATTGATTTTTATTGTTTATTATGTTTAGATACGTTTTATATTTAATTTGTTTACTCTTTCATATTTTGTTTGATATCTTAATTTTTTTCACACATTGGAATCTTGAATTATACAATGCCCATTCACATAGATGTGTTGCTTGGTTTGGATATATGTGTTCTTAGTTTGGATATATGTGTTCTTAGTTTGGATATACGTGTTCTTAGTTTGGATATATGTGTTTCTAGTTTGGATATATGTGTTCTTAGTTTGGATATATGTGTTCTAGTTTAGATATATGTGTTCTTAGTTTGGATATATGTGTTCTTAGCTAGGATATACGTGTTCTTAGTTTGGATATATGTGTTCTTAGTTTAGATACATGTGTTCTTAGTTTGGATATACGTGTTCTTAGTTTGGATATACGTGTTCTAGTTTAGATATATGTGTTCTTAGTTTGAATATATGTGTTTCTAGTTTGGATATATGTGTTCTTAGTTTGGATATACTATATGTTCTAGTTTAGATATATATGTTCTTAGTTTGGATATATGTGTTCTTAGTTTGGATATACGTGTTCTAGTTTGGATACAAGTGTTCTTATTTTGGATATATGTGTTCTAGTTTGGATATATGTGTTCTTAGTTTGGATATGTGTGTTCTTAGTTTGGATATACGTGTTCTTAGTTTGAATATATGTGTCTTAATTTGGATATACGTGTTCTTAGTTTGGATATATGTGTTCTTAGTTTAGGATATACGTGTTCTTAGTTTGGATATACTATATGTTCTAGTTTAGATATATGTGTTCTTAGTTTGAATATATGTGTTCTTAGTTTGGATATACGTGATTCTTAGTTTGGATATACTATATGTTTAGTTTAGATATATGTGTTCTTAGTTTGGATATATGTGTTCTAAGCTAGGATATACGTGTTCTTAGTTTGGATATATGTTCTTAGTTTGGATATACATGTCTAGTTCGGATACAAGTGTTCTTATTTTGGATATATGTGTTCTAGTTTGGATATATGTGTTCTTAGTTTGGATACATGTGTTCTTAGGTTGGATATACGTGTTCTAGTTTAGATAATTCCATGTTAACGTAGGCAGTTATCATGCTTGCAGACTGTGATGGAAAATCATTAGCAGCCCATTGATATGAATGATCGTGTGAAATGTTAGTAGCGGTGCTCATAATTCATAGGGGAAACACTGGATTAGGTGAGAGTACTCTTCCATGTGCTGGTTAGTTAGTTAACACCCATGAGATGTCCCACTCCTGCTCCTACGAACTTCTTCTGCATCTGGTGGGCGTGGAGCATGCACAATATTTATCTATGGAATCAAGATAGAGTTAAATGTCTTGTCCCTTGTGTATCACCATATCTGTATGTGTGAAAACATTTTGTATAAATACATTTAAATGTGTGAATGAGTAAAAAAAGATGGGACCAAATGAACTCAAATGTTTGAATGTGGCTTGCCAGAGAGGGAGCTGGTCTTTCTCTCTCTCTCTCGAAGAGACTTGTCACGAATGTTTGACTTTAGTAATTTTCATATGATTTTAATTTTGGTGTTTTTAATCATTGTTTTGATAAATGGGCTGTTGTGCCTGATTTACGATCCGTGTCCGTGTCTCGCCACCCACAGTGGTGGCCTGTATGGGTGCCCCGGCACAGGAAAGAGACATGGACCTGGCGACTGGAAGGCACATCGAGAAGAACGCTGCCAGCTCTGGTCCCAGCGCCGGGGGAAGAGAAGACCTTGCTGCATCACGGGCCGGCAGAAGTGAAGGTGGTGCCGATGCACAACAGCCTGTGGCCCAACGCAGTCCTACCCGGCCAGCTCTCTCCACCCCCACCCAGATGTGTCGGCGTCTCACCCAGTGCCAAACCCTGCAGTCCATACTCCAGCTGCCCCTGTGACGGAGGATGTGACCATCTCTCCCACTCTGCGAGGAATAAACGGCGGGGAGCCGTCTCACGGAGAGGACCGGGGAAGAGGGCATCGTCGAGGGAGCTGGGGCCCTCCTGGCGGGGAGGAGTGGAGGTTTTGGGAAGATGCCTCCACCAGTGGACAGTGGGGAGATTTTGTGCTGGGGGACGGGTTGGCGGCTAGCCAAATGAGGTATGGAAACCCTGTGTCAGAGTCCGGACGGCTAGCCACCAGACATACTGGAGCCGGCACCCTGGACCCACCCTGAGGGAGAAGAGGAGCAGGAAGGCCCTCTCTCCCTAAAGTGCCCTTTCGGGGGGTGGGGGTGGGGGGGTTCTCCCCAGCCTCAGAGTGAGGGGGGGGGGGAGTAATGTGGCAACGTGGGGTGTGGACCAGCTGTCCTGAGTTGATCCAATAACTCAGGCCAGATAAATTGGTTCCACACCCCAAAATGAGGACGCCAGATCCAGAGAGGGAGCCGGGCTCTCTACTGAAGAGCCTTTTAATGAACGTTCGTTTCCAGTCTTCTTCATGTGGTTTTAACTCCGGCGTCTTTAATCACCGTTTTAATAAAGGGGCTGTTGGGCCCTCATTCACAACCCGTGTCCGTGTCTCCGCAGGGAACCCGGGTAGCGACGGCGTAGCGCCGCCGTACGCAGACCCGGGATCAGTTAAACCCGTCACATCGACTGTGGATTTACAAAGGGCGGTTTAGCGTCGCAGAGCGCGTCCATAACCACCACATCACAAGTTCAATCCCCGCCACAGCCGGCAAGTTGACGAGCAACCGCAACGCGCCGCGTAAAGCCTGGGCTGTGCGGCCAGTAACCCGACACGCCACGAGGGGGAATAAATATAGTATAGGGGCGCATTTCATCAGCTCCACGTCCCGCTCCTCGAGATAACAAGTGGGATGACAGCAGCTGCCGCCTTTTCACAGATCTCCCCCCCCCCCTAATTAGAGCGATGATGGCGCTGCCCTGTGGATTGCGGGGGGGATGCCACCGTAGGACGGTGTCTGACTCCTCACCATGATTTCCCTGAGGGACGCTCTTGATTAGGTGAGGTGTAGTAATGGCCGGCCCGTTGAGCAGATGTCCATGGATATTAAGCTAATGAACTCGGTGGGGCAAAACATCCCCCCCTCCCCCCGCCCCAACACACACACACACACCACCATGTCGACTCCTGTCGCTCTGAAAAACGGGGCACCTAGTTGTGAGCCGGTCGCCCCCTCCCTCTCCAGCAGGATAGTTAACCCCTCCTGGTTGACCTTTACACCCTGACGCTATTGCAATAAAGCCGAGATTAGCTTTCATACTCCTCGGGGTCTTAATGGAGGCCATATTTCATGAGTTGTTTTTTTTTTTTTTTTTAGATGAGAGCCACTCTCATGTGACGGGGTTGTATTATTGTTCCTGGCTTTGTGTAACGATCAGCCGTGGGCCCTGTGTCTTTTATTATGGAGGTCGATTATTTCGTCTCCTGTCAACTCAGAGTTGTGTATGTTTCCTTCAGACAACACACACACACACACACACACACACACACACACACACACACACACACACACACACACACACACACACACACACACACACACACACACGGGCTACTGGAAAACAACACAACAGTGATATATCGACCACTCAGCCTCTGAACTCAGTCCATCCTTTTTTATTTATTTATTTTTTTGCTGAATCCTCTCATGTTAAATTTGTTACCTCTCTCTCTGTCTTGCTCTCTCTCCTCTTTCTCTCTGTCTCTCTCCTCTCTCTCCTCTGTCTTGCTCTCTACTCTCTCTCCTCTGTCTCTCTCTTGCGCTCCTCTTTCTGTCTCTCTCCTCACTCTGTTTCTATGTCTCTCTCCTTTCTCACCCCCCTCTTTGTCTTCCTCTCCTTTCTCTCTCCTCTCTGTCTCCCTCTCCTTTCTCTCTGCTCTCCTCTTTCTGTCTCTCTCCTCACTCTGTCTCTCTCCTTTCTCCCCCCTCTCTGTCTCCCTCTCCTTTCTCTCTGCTCTCTCTCTCCTTGCTCTCTCTCCTCTCTTTCTCTGTCTTGCTCTCTACTCTCTCTCCTCTGTCTCTCTCTTGCTCTCCTCACTCTGTTTCTCTGTCTCTCTCCTCCCCCCCTCTCTGTCTCCCTCTCCTTTCTCTCTGCTCTCTCTCCTCGCTCTCTCTGTCTTGCTCTCTACTCTCTCTCCTCTGTCTCTCTCTTGCTCTCCTCACTCTGTTTCTCTGTCTCTCTCCTTTCTCCCCCCCTCTCTGTCTCCCTCTCCTTTCTCACTCCTCTCTGTCTCCCTCTCCTCTCTCTCTGCTCTCTCTCTCTCTCTCTCTCTCTCTCTCATTGGCGGTTGTTTTGATTTGCCTTGTGGTGACGTTTTGGGGGGAAGTGCGGGGGGGGGGTCACAGATCCCTAAAGGTCAGAGTTCATCAGGAGTGAATGTAGCCTTACATTTTCTCCCCTTAAAAGTGAGTTTCAGACAGATTATCGCCTCAGCTCCAATTTGGGCCAATTAACCTCTCGGCTAACGTGTAACTCGGCCCGTCCGGGGGTTAAGCCACTTACCCCGGCTGGCCAGCGAGGGTTACATAACACCGCCATGTGTTCACAACCGCCGCAGCACACACGTACAAATGTTCAGGTTCCAGTGATACGATCTCCGATCGGGTCCAAACCCCGGGTCGGTTTTTGAACAGACGCCGCTCTTACGAGTGAAACCTAAACACTTGCAGGAGTTTTACACACACACTTTCAGTTTTCCTTTGTGTTTCTCCAGAAGTAAAATAAATCTTGTCGTGTGGTTACACAACACGACGTTAAGAGACTCGCTTCTTCCAGGAATTCCCCCAGAATTTTGAAGAAAAATAATAAATAAGGCTGATCAGTCCACTGGCACCGAAAATAAAGAAATCGACAAAACTCCCGAACTGTTGCACAAGCGGGTGTGCGCTGGAAACATGTGGCGTCCTCCAAGGCCGCGTGCAGGGGCCTCACCTGTTTTCCAGAGTATGAGGTTACAGGCTGGACGTTTTACGCACATGGACCTGCATGTTTTACATCTTCTCCCACAGCCGCTCTCAGCAAACTGCTGGCCCGCACATCTGCCCCACACTGATGAATGTTGCAGCACTCACACACACACACACATATTACACACACACACACACACACACACATTACACACACAGGTCCACCTGTCTCTCTCTCTCGCTCTCTCTCTCTCACACACACACATCTATGTACACTGTGTTCACACACACGGGTCTACCTGTCTCTCTCTCTCACACACACACAGACACACATCTATGTACACTGTGTTCACACACACAGGTCTACCTGTCTCTCTCTCTCTCACACACACACATCTATGTACACTGTGTTCACACACACGGGTCTACCTGTCTCTCTCTCTCACACACACACAGACACACATCTATGTACACTGTGTTCACACACACAGGTCTACCTGTCTCTCTCTCTCTCACACACACACACACAAACATATTACACACACACACACACACACACACACACACACACACACACACACACACACACACACACACAGGTCCACCTGTCTCTCTCTCTCGCTCTCTCTCACACACACACACACACTCACACACACACATCTATGTACACTGTGTTCACACACACACACACA
>NC_079225.1:40191134-40297121 GCF_029633865.1 Lampris incognitus | reverse complement strand
GCTTATTGGGTTTCTCCTGCATGCCTTTTAATGCACTTGAGAAAAAAAAATCTGCATTTTGTAACGTGCAAATAAAGTAATCAAATCAAATCTGGCCCCTGTTGCCACCCCAGTGGGTGATTGATTGTTACTCCTCCACCATCGAGCTGCACGTATACACCATATACCATAACCTCAGCACAGTAAATAGTGATGCAGCAGAGATGGCTTGAGCACACCATTTCCCATTCCCTATGACCCCAAACAGGTTTCTCCTTCCATCATATCCTAAAAGTAACGTGCATTAATTCACCAAATCACGTCGCCTCCTTTTGATTTGCAAGCTTATAATAAGCTGCAGTTGTTGCACCGTTGTGAAGAGTATATAATCCACATTTCAAAAGCAACGTGAGTGCCACGCTGCAAAAATCACTGGCCCCTCTTTGGCCGCCCCATTCAGAATGTCCTGCAGGCGCCACTGTGTAAGGCGTGTTATATGATCAACTCGGCGAGGGCGAGGGCGAGCGGCGGCGTGCCCATACGTTAGATCAAATCTGATCGTAGAGCTGGCAGGAATAAATAAATTAAGCTTACAAAGTAATGGGCGAGCTGGCGTTTTATCTAATGGCACTGCAGCACTTTCGGTGCCTCCTGCGAGTGTGGCTTAATCACTTGTAAGACCTGATCGAGTGTGTGTTAATAAACATTAGGCTGTCTCTCTCTCTCCCCAGTGATTAGTGGTTTATGTTCTCGGCTCTCTGCAGGCTGAAGACGCAGTCCTGAAGATTGATGGAGGGCCATGCTATTCAAACAGCAGGCACTGCTGAGACAGAAGCTCTTCGTTCTGGGCAGCCTCGCTATCGGGAGTCTCCTCTATCTTGTGGCCAGGGTCGGGACCTTGGATAGGTGGGTGGCCGCCGTCGCTCTTTGACCAAACACTGCTTTATGTCACAATACTGAACACTTGTTTTTTTCCATCTGTGCCACACGGGATGAACAATGACTGGGGGCGGCACGGTGGCCCAGTTGGTCAGCACTCTTGCCTCACAACAAGAAGGTCCTGGGTTCGAACCCCAGGCCGTCCCAGGTCCTTTCTGTGTGGAGTTTGCATGTTCTCCCCGTGTCTGCGTGGGTTTCCTCCGAGTGCTCCGGTTTCCTCCCACCGTCAGAAAGACACGCGTGTTAGGGTTAATACTCCTGTCTGTGCCCCTGAGCAAGGCGATGGAAAGAAGAACTGGAGTTGGTCCCCCGGGCGCTGCAGCTGCCCACTGCTCCTAGCTACAATGTGTGTGTTGGGATGGGCTAAACGCAGAGAGCGACTCTCCCCACGGAGATTCATAAAGTACATCTTATCTCTTCCATTCAACGTGATTGTTAAGCGTCTTTCAGCGGTGTTGCATCGAGATCATGTGACGATCTCGTCATATGTATTACACAGCTCGCCTGTCTCAGTGAATGATGATGAGAATTCAGTACTTAACATCCATTCCGTCCATTAGCCAAGCCACTTATCCTGCTCTCAGGTTTGCGGGACGCTGGAGCCTATCTCAGCAGTCACTGGGCGGCAGGTGGGGAGACACCCTGGACGGGCCGCCAGTCCATCACAGGGCCGGCACACACACACCGGGGCAATTTTTTTTTATTTCCCCCCTTTATCTCCCTAGTTGTACTTGGCTAATGACCCCACTCTTCCGAGCTGTCCCGGTCGCTGCTCCACCCCCCTCTACCGATCCGGGAAGAGGCTGCAGACTACCACATGGCTCCTCCAATACATGTGGAGTCGCCAGCCGCTTCTTTCACCTGACAGTGAGGAGTTTCACCAGGGGGATGTAGCGCGTGGGAGGATCACGCTATTCCCCCCCCCCCCCCTGAACAGGCGCCCCAGCCGACCAGAGGAGGCGCTAGTGCGGCGACCAGGACACACGCCCACATCCGGCTTCCCAGCCGCAACCACAGCCCACTATGTCTGTATGGGCGCCCGAGCAAGCCAGAGGTAACACGGGGATTCAAACTGGCGATCCCAGTGTTGGTAGGCAACGGAATAGTCCACTACGCTACACGGACACACACCCAGAGACAATTCAGTATGGCCGATTCACCTTGATGTTGCTCACAAAATGAGTTCTGATATACATGCAGGAGTATTAATTGAAAACTAATGATATACTGTAACGATCATATTCAGTTTAGTTTTACAGGGACGGTGCACATTGATGAATATTCATGTAAAAGTGACAGTCTGGCTTCTTCGACCGACGTACACAACAACGAGCTCTCATCGTAGCAAGTTGGTGCAGGTTCTGATGTTTATGTTTTGCTGTTCATGTATAGTGAACATAGTGCCGTGGAGACCTGGCATTGTGTAATGGTCGATGTACCTACAATAGAATAAAGTAGCAGTGTGGAAATCCCCATGTCGCTGTCTGTCGACTATCTGAGCTAATCCGCTATCCCGGGGCTCTTGCTAACTAGCCACATGCTGCTAGCTGTCTCCACCTACACCAGGCCAGTGTTACAATACACACACACACACACACACACACACACACACACACACACACACAGCCTACAGGGCAGATAAGCTAAATCACAAAAAGGCAAATATGGTACGAATAAGTTACAGCAAGTTAAACCAGAGATAACAGCTTTACACAGTACTACACACACAGTACTACATACACAGTACTACACACACAGTGTACTACTGCAGTAAATAAAACAATGAGTACATGTCAGACTGTTACAAACATCTGACCGTCTTTAAAGGCGCATTAAAGACTGACTTGAGAGAAAATAATGCACATCAGGTGTAAAATAAATCTAGATGTGCCGGTGAAAATCTGCCACTGATTTTATGGCGATTAAACATCTAAAAGTGGAGAAATGCTACCTGCACCTCTGAATTTCACCTAGCCATTCATTCATAGCCACAACTAAAACAAAAGGAATTAAATGTTTTCTAGCATAAAGTATGGACTTGTTGTGTGGTGTAGCTCAGACATTGGAAGTTGTTTGGGCGACATACTTAATAATGTAAGAATTGATTAAACAGGGGGCTACATTTAGCTGGATATATTCTGAGCTAGCTGACAGCTAACGCGTTGCCTCCATGCTGGAATCGGGTCTGCCACTCGGTAGTGATGGAACAAGTATTCAATTCCTTTACTTAAGTAAAAGCAGCAATACGACAGTGTGCGAATATTCCATTTATAGTAAAAATGTGGCATTCAAAACTTCACTTAAATAAAAGTAATGAAGTATTTTGGTAAAGTATACTCAAGTATCCAAAGTAAAAGTACTTTTTTAAATGGCCCCTTTCACAGTGTCAAATTGTTTGTTAACCTGTCAGCAATTTCTCTGTTGTAGCTGGTCTAACTACTATATATACTTTTTAAACGCTTAATGCATCATGTTATGATCTTACCGTATGTTTTGCATATAAAACCTTAAATGCAACGTGATTGATTGATTGATTGATTCTGCATAGTAACTGGTAACTACCGTCGTCAGATAAATGTAGTGGTGCACAAAGTACAATAACTCTCTCAGAAGTGTAGTAGAGTTAAAGCATAAAGTCTCACAAAATGGCAATAAGCAAGTAGAGTACCAGAACCTCAAAATTGTACTTAAGTACAGTACTTGAGTAAATGTACTTTGTTACTTTCCAGCTCTGGTGCTCAGTGGGGTAACTGTTTAGAGAATTTTTTCTCACTTTGTTTTTTGTTTTTTTTTCCTCTCTCTCTCTCTCTCTCTCTCTCTCTCTCTCTCTCTCTCTCTCTCTCTCTCTCTCTCTCTCTCGTATGCAGGCTGCAACCCATTTGCCCCATAGAGAGCAGACCGGCCTCTCCTGAGCCAGAGCAAATCCCGCTTCGCACGCTGCAGTTCAAGCGCGGCCTGCTCCACGAGCTACGCAAGGGCAATGCCACCAAAGAGCAAATCCGCCTGCACAACCTGGTGCAGCAGCTGCCGCGGGCCATCATCATCGGGGTGCGCAAGGGCGGCACCCGAGCCCTTTTGGAGATGCTCAACCTGCACCCGGCGGTGGTCAAGGCCTCGCAGGAGATCCACTTCTTCGACAACGACCAGAACTACGCCCGGGGCATGGACTGGTACAGGGGCAAAATGCCTTTCTCTTTCCCCCACCAGATCACTATCGAGAAGAGCCCGGCGTACTTCATCACGGAGGAGGTGCCCGAGCGCATCTTCAAAATGAACTCCTCCATAAAGCTGCTCATCATCGTGCGCGAGCCCACCACGCGAGCCGTGTCGGACTACACGCAGGTGCTGGAGGGCAAGGAGCGCAAAAACAAGACGTACCACAAATTTGAGAAGCTGGCCATTGACACCAACACCTGTGAGGTGAACACCAAGTACAAGGCGGTGCGGACCAGCATCTACACCAAACACCTGGAGCGCTGGCTCAAGTTCTTCCCCGTGGAGCAGTTCCACATCGTGGACGGCGATCGCCTCATCGCCGACCCGCTGCCGGAGCTGCAGCTCGTCGAGCGCTTCCTCAACCTGCCCTCCAGGATCAGCCAGTACAACCTGTACTTCAACGCTACCAGGGGGTTTTACTGCCTGCGATTTAACATTGTCTTCAACAAGTGCCTGGCGGGCAGCAAGGGGCGCATCCATCCCGACGTGGACCCGTCCGTGGTGGCGAAACTGCAGAAGTTCTTTCACCCCTTCAACCAGAAGTTTTACCAGATCACCGGCAGGACATTCGACTGGCCGTGACGAGCTTCGGACGTCTTTCGGTTGAAGTCACCGGGACGGCTCGTTTTACGACACTATAGAGGGACGTCAATAGCACTTTGGATTGAATTTAATACGAGAACGACGACGTGACCAAATATCAAAGGAAGTTAATGTATTTGTTTTTAAGTGTGCGGAGGTTCAAAAAAAAAAAAAGAAGATATAGTTTGGGGGTTTGACGAGCTGAATTGGTTTATAGCACTCGATCTAGCAAAAAGTATGTCCCAGGTCCTCACTCAGCCCCGTCAAGAAGTTAACGTACTAAAGTGAGGTGAATTGAAGAGATTATTTTTGTGTCATTACGTGTTGCTTTTCAAAAGACTGTAAAACACCCCCAACGTTCATGACCTTCATGCAGTTGCAATAAGCTTGAACTGTAATGGCTTTCCATTAGAAACCACACGAATGAGCATAAAAGAAATGTACACAACATTTGCTGAGAGCCACGGTTGTTCCTCGTGCTGTTTCTTTGATTCTATAAGCATGTGGTATCAAGTTCCCATGAGTTTGTTGTGGACTGCTGTGTTGTTTCTTGTCCCTTTCCCCCTCCCGTACCATTGCATTCTTTCTTTTTTCCTTTCTTTCTTTTTTTGTTGCTATTTTCAACCGTATCTTTGGTTAATTCTACTGCATGAGCTCTGCGAATTATATCAGTTCCCAGACGCCCATCAGAGTAGAAAATACCTATAACAGGATCGGATTGTTCAAGTTTCACTCAAACCACGTCCAGAACCCTCAAGCATTTAACACTTGGCCTTGTGTTGTATTGTAACTTTGTTGCTTTACCCCCAACACACACGCACACACACATAATACACACACACACACACACACACACACACACACGCACACAGCTTTTACACTGGTTTCCAATGTGCTTGGCAGAAACAAAAACAAAAAAAAGCCATCGTAAAAAAGAAAGTCACCTAAACATTCTTGTCCAACCAGCTGTTTATTCTACGATGAAATTTGTCTGTTTATGTGCAAATATTCATTCTGTATCATAAGTGTGTTGTTAAAAAAAGATTTAATTAAAAGAACATGTAAACATATGCCGTCTGGATTATTACATCCACTGGTTTCCTTCTTTCACTGGACGATCAGAACAGAATAGAAGAGAATAAGTTGATCTGTCTATGGTTGCCTTCAGCCTCCCTTATTGGGGTTCATTGTATCCATGGTAATGGGGGCAATTGCCGTGAATGGCGCCAGGTATGCTGGGCAGAACTACTATGGACTCCAAACGTGTCCTGGGGAAAAGCAGGGGGTGTCCATATTAAGACGTCTATGCTAGATGTGAACTCACAGCATGCGTAAGCAACATTGATTGGCAAAAAAATGTGCACAAGACAAGCAGTTGTTGAGACACTTTGTCAGCCAAAACTGCCTACAGTGTGTATAATATCTACTCTCGGAATGTGTGTGTGTGTGGTGTTAGTGTGTGTGTGTGTGTTAGTGTAGATAGCGGTATTGTCTCAGAGAGTAAGGGAAAAATCCCAGAAAATTAAAATTATGCATAATTATGCATAAATGTGCAAAATATGCATTTTCTAAAAATGGCTAAAAAACCACTTTTCTCAGCATTTCAGGTGATTCTGAGCATTTGGGGGGAGGGAGTTGGAGTGGGGGGGGGGTTAGGGGCAGGGGGAAGGCGGTTAGCTGGCAGGATGAAGAGGAGGGAGATTTAGACGGGTGGAGAACCAAACCGCTACATTGTAGCGGGGTTCTTCTAGTACGCATCATATACCACCAATGTAATGTGCCCTATAGCAGTGGTTCTCAACCTTTTTGGGGTCCTGGACCCCCTGCGTATTTTTGATCTACCCTGAGGACCCCCTCCACCTGATCTTGGGGGAGGGGGTTGCAATTTGATAGAAACAGTAGAAACTGCATTTTAAATTGCATTATAGCATTTATTCACTCTTTGGGGCACAAATAAGAGCTTTCAGTTGTAACTTAGATATAGTTAACAAAACAGAATTCTTATGCAGTAACTTTCAGATATATGTAACAAAACAGAATATGTATTCAGCAACTTTCAGATATATGTAACAAAACAGAATATGTATGCAGTAACTTTCAGATATATGTAACAACACAGAATATGTATTCAGTAACTTTCAGATATATGTAACAAAACAGAATATGTATTCAGTAACTTTCAGATATATGTAACAAGACAGAATATGTATTCAGTAACTTTCAGATATATGTAACAAAACAAAATATGTATTCAGTAACGTTCAGATATATGTAACAAAACAGAATATGTATTCAGTAACTTTCAGATATATGTAACTACAGAATTTTTATGCAGCAACTTTTAACAATGCAAACGGGAGCGAGATCTCTTATTAAAATACAATAAATTACACTTGTGAAACAGATGTAATTAGAGAAAAAAGTCCTGTTACCCTTTATAGTTTAGGTAGATAAAGGTCTCAGTCACATTTGAGTAAAATAATCCTATTTCTACAAATGTCATAGGATCTTTTTTTTTAAAGATATTTTATTTTCACGGACCCCTTGCAATTACACCACAGACCACTAGGGGTCCGCGGACCCCCGGTTGAGAAACACTGCCCTATAGGACCAGAGTGGTGTAGCGCATCTGGACTGGCGCAATTAGCGGGGTGTAGCTCGGGGTTATTTTGTATTTGTGTTGGCAAAGAAATGGACAAACAAAAGGAATTTATAGACAAGCGCTTGGACGTTGAGAGCCGAGAGCTTTACCGCCGACCGGAAGAGCAAACAGACTTTGAAAGAGTATAAAAAGAATAAACCCTAATAAGAGCTGCGACGCGACGTGACGTAACGTGACGTAACGTGACGTAACGTGACGTGACGCTCCCCTCTGCGTAAAAAGCAAACGTTCCGACCGCCACCGCCGCCGCCGCCGGGGGACTCCCCCCTCCCGGGGCCCCGCCCAGTCCGCCCCGCCCACCTCCGCCTCGCGCCTCCCATTCAATTTCCAACCCCGCGCCGTGGTCGTTTGTTTTCCTATTTCAGCCTCCGACCCTCCGTGTCTGTGAGCCGAGGTAGCGGAGCGTAAGGGGGCGTTGAAAGCATGGCCTACACGACCGCGGGTGGAACCAAGAAGAAAGTCTGCTACTACTATGACGGTACGGGGACGTGTGGCGTCTTGGACGCGCGGGGAGCCCGATGCCGGGGCGTCCGGCAGGCTAGCGTTAGCCGTTAACCTGCTCCAGCCGCTAAGCTAGCTGGCGTGCTAATGCTAGTTAGGTGTGTGCGCACCAACCGCCCTAACTGATTGGGCGAGGCTAGCTTAGCTCGGATAGGGGGTCCGCTAGCGTTAACTCGGCCGGATAGTCTCTTAACGTTACTCTGTGTGCCGACCTAAAATGATAATAATACCGTTGTCAGTGAGCAGTGTGTGTGTGTATGATTTCTATTTAATGCGTGTTTCTGCCATCGTAAAGCGACGCCAATGCTGCAAATGCAACGTTCATTGTAAGTGAACAGGCAGCGTCACATCCATTATTGCTTTAGCCAAACTGGCCAAGCTGCTAGATTTACAGCCAAGTAAAGGAATATATATATATATATATATCTATGTGTGTGTGTGTTGTACGCGTTTTGGACGGTTCAGATTCCCCTCGAATTAAAACCCCACCATATGTGAAATAAGCCCCCCCCCTCCCTCCTCCACGCTTCCTCTCTCTGTAACATACCGCTGCTGTGCAGGCATGGTTTTCCCAGCAGTGCGTCCTAATTGATGCTTGCTTGGCAAACCGAGGGGAGGCCCCTGTTACTACCGGATCCAATACCCCCCCTCCCCCCGCTCTCCCCAACTCAATCAAACGTTTTTAAACCTGAAAATGGAAAGTAAGGCAAGAAAATAATATGCAATGGCAACGTGTTGTTCATCTCGTCGCAGGGATCTGCCAAAGTGGTTTTCAGTAATTGCCAATGACGCAGCACCCGGAGAAAGTGTTTGGCTGGGTGGCGTCACTCTGGCCTGGTTTGCCCACCGGCCTTGTGCCCGTGCATGCAACACGCAGGTGTCTCGTGCATGCCGTGGGAATGTGCCCGTTTCTTTTCCACGTCAGACCCCGTTAATGGTCAACATGCGTCCTCATTTGGGAGTCGTGGTAGTGTTTTACCACAGACATCTGGTACTCGCTGTGGCACAAGTTTATCCATGACGGAAGTAATTCTTGCATACAAACTTTTTGAAATTATTCATACTGAAAAGTCAGACATTGAGCTCGTTTCTGCCGACATGTCTGCATCTCAGCTCCTTTTCTCGGCTGCTGTACAGTGTGTGTGTGTGTGTGCACATACACTATAAAATGCTGTACCAGCCCTTAACATATTCAGCTGCAGGCTGGTTCACTTGTGTATCCCAGAGTTGGGATTGAGAGACCTGGGCTACTCTTCGTTGCCACCCGGCCTAGATTTATCAGATAAACAAGTAGCATATTGAACTATTGAACTCAGACAAGACATGACTTGAGCTGACTGCTTCTGTGTCTATATTGGGAACCCTGATTTCATATTGCTAACATTTTTAGATTATGATTTAAATCTGCCGCTGGGCCCAAAACTGGGCTCAACTGTTTTTCTGGTGAAAATCTTGATCAGCCCGGATCAACGACAACTATGTCCAAAAAACGCAAAATGTTATTTATCGTTCAAACATTTTGGTGGGTTTTCTGTGGCAATAGGTTTTTTTTTCTTTGTTATTTTTAATTTTTTTTTAGGACATATAACTGAACTAATTCTTGTTTAGGTTTCTCATTCCATGCATATTTCTTGATTTTTAGTTTAGGCTGTTCATTTTTGGTCCTCTTTTCTGCCATTGTAAACTTATTCTTGGGAATAGTGATTGTCATGCAAGATCTGGATTCGGTATTCTTAAAGCTAAGGGCAGCGCTAGGATCTCTGCAGGTCCTGAATATTTTAATAAACTGATCTAAATTTATAAAATCCTATTAGGACTGTCTAAACCCAAGGATTTAAAAGGTCTTGAGTGTCATTAAAAATAGCATTTGAAATTATTAATTCAACCTTTAAGTCTTGAGACTTCATAGTGCGCTGGTTTTTTTTTTTTTTGGAGTGTGTTGGTTGTCTTTTTTTTTTTAGTGTGGTGGTTTCTTGGACCGAAGTCAGCCTGTTCTCATCAGTTTTCATACACACATTTATCACGGATGTCTAATTCTGACTGTCCACACAACGGTTTGAAAGGTTTGAATACAAGTTGATTAAACTTACAGATGCCTGCAAACTTGTGAATCATTCACCAGTGTTTGTGAATGTTGTATTTAACGTGTCATGGTTCAATTTTTAGGTGACATAGGAAACTATTATTATGGACAAGGGCATCCCATGAAACCACATCGCATCCGCATGACTCACAACCTGCTTCTGAATTATGGACTTTACAGGAAAATGGAAATCTATGTAAGTTTCTACTTCCACTTTATTCAGAATTACTCGCTGTTTTTTGTAGAGTCTGTGTCATTGACCGATTCCTTCCATGTCAAACTAGATACACCATATTTCAGTACTTTTAAGTATGTAGATGTCGTTTGATGCTTTTTTTTCTGTTTGGAACATTGCCTTCATCTCCTTGTGTCTTTATTTTGAGCATCCCTTCAAGAAAAATTCCAAGTACACGCAAGCTTACTTGGTGCTCGAGTAAAACTTCAGCACAACGCGAGATATTGATTAAAACAAATGAAACAATGCTCAGTCTTTGCCCAGACCCGTTTTCCATCGAGCTTTTTTGACTCCTTTCATTTCTTTGGAATTACAGAGACCCCACAAAGCCACAGCGGAGGAGATGACAAAATATCACAGCGACGATTACATCAAGTTCCTCCGATCCATCCGGCCAGACAACATGTCCGAGTTCAGCAAGCAGATGCAGCGATGTAAGCGAATGTGTGCTATGTCCCCACGCCATCCACATTTTCCCCAAACACTACACCACACACAGTTTAGGTTCCTGTTACTAATGTGCTGTGTACGTACCCTGAAGCTCCAGTTTGTGCTTCGAAATATTTGAAGGAGTTCGCGTTGATTTGTAATGGTAGATAAGATCAGTCCTTGCTCCTTTACAGTTAACGTCGGAGAGGACTGTCCAGTGTTCGACGGCTTGTTTGAGTTCTGCCAGCTTTCTACAGGTGGCTCTGCGGGTGAGTTTTAAAAAGTCACCGTGTCAAATGGTGTTCACATGCGTTATGGGAAAGATGATGCAACACACCTCATTTTAGTAACTCTGAAAGGAAAGAATGCAGTAATTCAGAACTTCCGCTTTGCTGCATTACATAAAATGCATTGAAGTGATGGAACCGTATCTGTATCCACCAATATCATTGTCGATTTCAGTTTTTAAACCAACTTTCAACTTACAATAATAACATTTAGTAGAAAATAAATTGGATATTCATAGGATGATATCTGTACTGTTTATAAACAGAACTTTGGAGCTCACAGGAAGTTAAATCAGTTCATCTGGACACGTTTATTGAGAGCGTGAGAGCAATTCATATCTGATGTTTGCTTACTTTTCATCTTTCACCATGTATGACCTATACCATCTTTAACTTTATTTTACATTGCTTAGATAGATGCTTAAAGTCTGTGTGTAACAGAACAAAGTTAGTCTTATGAAGTGTCTTCTCCAGGCGCACAATAAAGGCCTATTGTGAACTGTAGGTTGATAGCGGACGAATGTATGGAAGACTCGCTGAGAGTAGCGAGTCTGTACACACTAACTGGAGAAATGGCGTTGGTGGGATATGAGCTGGAAGACATGAGATAAGGAGGGGACGAACAAACAACTGCCCTATAAGAGAGACCGTACTGTATTGATCAGCACGCATTCAAGCATCTAGCCTTGTGCGTCATGTTCATGAACATTAAAATGTGACAATACTGTAAGAGATTTTTGTCTCTCATTTAATGTCCAAGTGGAATTAGATAATTTCCAGGACAAGAGAAACGTTTCATCACTTGTCTAAGCGGTCTCTTCAATCTCAACTGACTGCAGGTACCCCCACCCTTATAAACAATACAGTGGCATAGCGACTGGAAACAACCATTATGCCACTGTACTGTTGGGGGGAATATTCTGGTCCCTGTGGTTACCTGTTAAACTAAAACGTTTCCTTTGGCACAGCGGGGTCGGTGAAGCTGAACCGACAGCAGACGGACATCGCAGTCAACTGGGCCGGAGGGCTTCACCATGCAAAGAAGTCCGAGGCCTCCGGGTTCTGTTACGTGAACGACATCGTCCTGGCCATCTTGGAGCTTCTGAAGTGGGTTTCACTTTCTGCAGAAATGTCCCTTCCCAAAACATATTGGCCACGTTCTGTCTGGCCGGTGAGATGTGACGGTTAAAAAAAAAACAGCAGGTCAACTGTGACCATAATTCAGGGATCATCATAAAGAAAAAGGGCACAAATAGTATAAGGAAAGTCTTATAAATGCTTTCTTCTTTGATGAATCTTATTTTTTCTTTTAAAATCCCTCCTTTTTATAAATTGTATACGACTTACTGGGATGTTTATTCCTTTACATCCTTTAAGATTTCGCAAATAAAAAGCTTGACGCATTTCTATTCAAACGGATAACCTCGCAATGCCCGTTGTATCAAAAGCGCAACCAATACCACAAATCCCCAGCCAGTGGAAGTAGTTAAAACCACCTCCTACCTCAGGGAAACATCGCTGTCTTGATTTTTATTTTGTATTGAAAGTTGATTTGGAATCGGGCTTTCCAGGATGAGTCGCACTCTTGAAAATACAGCCAAACAATTAAAACCTTTTCTGCACTTCTCGTCTTTCACTTCCAGGTACCACCAGAGGGTGCTGTACATCGATATTGACATCCACCACGGAGACGGTGTGGAGGAGGCCTTCTACACCACAGACAGGGTCATGACCGTGTCCTTCCATAAATACGGGGAGTACTTCCCTGGGACCGGAGACCTCCGAGTGAGTGTCTGACTGTTGACTGGTCACATTTAAGTTTAATTGATATTTGCTGTTGTGAAATTGACAAAAAAAAAAAGAAAGTGGTATTGGTCGTACGGACCTCCCGCAAGCAGCAAAGAAACACAATCACATACTGTTTTAGTGGCAGCTGGCTAGGACAGGGCTCTGGGGCGCCGCCCCCGTCAAATGTCAAGAGATGAACATCTTACTTCAGCATGTTAAATATAATTTAGTTGTATAATGCAAATAATTATGAAATAAAAGTGTTTTTCAGTCTGTGAGCGCCTGTCAGCAGCCATTAAATATCGGTTCCAAATGGGATTTGGTTGATTTCTGTCTGAATACATATGCTTCCTGGGTGAGGGGAAGCCGCTCAAGCGATCCCTTATGTAAGCCCTCAAACTTGTGGTGAGCAGGTGACCCGAGGCTGCTGTCTGATTGGTTTCTTCAGATTTTCCACAGGGCGCAGTTCTGTGCGCCCCAGACACTCCCACCTTTATTGGTAGCGAATTGGTATTGTTTTAATGTTTTTTGATCTAATGTGATTGGACAATTCTCATGGCTGTCAATCATGTTCACACCCACTACCACGCCTCGTCTCGACTGTCGATCATCCACCGTCTATGAACCCTGATAAAATCTATAGGCTACACTGTCCTTCTTAACTTAATAACTCTGTGACTGTGTGGACGTTAAAGCAGCCGTCAGGTGTGCTGTGCCAACGTAAATTGCGCCCCCCCCCATTTTTAGCACCAGCTGCCACTGATTTCCAGTAGTTTTTTTACACGAGGATTTTGACTTGTGTTTCTTATTGGACATTTGGACAGACTCATGAAAACATTGCCCTTTAAATTTGTGTTTTGTTTGTCTGAGAAAGGAAGATTAAGAAAAAATGCCTCTTTTTAATGTGTAAATGGTAAAATGCTACATAAATTACAAGTCTGAATCTACTGTACAATAGAAACGGACTTTCTTGTATCTTCGATTGTTTATATAAATTTGTTATATTACGGGCTACCGGGTAGCGTAGTGGTCTATTCCGTTGCCTACCAACACGGGATCGGCGGTTCGAATTCCCGTGTTACCTCCGGCTTGGTCGAGCGTCCCTACAGACACAATTGGCCGTGTCTGCGGGGTGGGAAGCCGGATGTGGGTATGTGTCCTGGTCGCTGCACTAGCGCCTCCTCTGGTCAGTCGGGGCGCCCCCGCGGATCGGTAGAGGGGGTGGAGCGGCAACTGGGACGGCTCAAATAAAAAAGAAGAAAGAACGGGGTAATTGGCTAGATACAATTGGGGAGAAAAAGGGGGGGAAATTGGAGGGGAAAAAAAGCTATATTACCTTGTTTGAGGAGACACCATAGGCATTATCAAATCTTCACACTATAGTTTAAATGTCTAATTTATGCATGTCGCATTTTAACATCATTCAGTATTCATACATTTGTGAAGGAGGAGGACTTGTTGGCGGAACAGAACAATACAAAATTAGTTTTTTGTTTGTTTTTGTTTTTTTTAGTAAGAACATAAAATACAATATTTACAAGTGCTAAAATTGTAATATGTAGGCCCTATAGATTAGGGTTCGGATTACCACCCTGTGTGGGCGTTTCCCCTCAAGAAGAGAGAGACTGCATAAATTGTCCATCTCAAATGAGCTGTATGATGCAGTCTGTTTTTGTTGAATTTATCACCAAGGCAGTCGGTTCTTGCACCCAAGGGAAATGCCAACATGTTTTCAGTTCAGAAAAAGTAATTTAAAGGTTTACTACCTCTTTAAGCTGTCATTTTACATGTTAACGTGCGTGCGCATTATCCCCACAGGACATCGGAGCTGGCAAAGGCAAATACTACGCTGTCAACTTCCCGCTGCGGGACGGCATCGATGACGAGTCGTATGAGCAGATTTTCAAGCCTGTGAGTACATTCCTGGAGGTCTTTGGACCGATGTGCCAGTCATGCCCGCCGCCTCCAGAGACATGTGTCGCACCTCGGCTTTCTTTCGTGCATCCCCAGACAATGGAAACGCCAGTCGTTCCACCAGTCTGGCTGTTTGTACACTGTCACGTTTGTTGTTCAGTGACGTTGTTCTTTAAAATACACTTGATCTTTATATTATTAAGTCCCGGTTTTTCATTTACTGTGATCGATACCGTCCTCAGAAATCTCGCTTTGATATTAAAATGGTGTGGGTGAGCTTAGGCCAACGTGGTTATCAAGCAACATTCTCCTCGTGAAAATTGATTATTGATCTGATTCCAGTAATCGTGTCTTTGATAAGATGTGATAAATATCATTCATACCCATCAGAAAAACTGTTATCTTTAAGGGAGACTGTATTAAATCTTGGACCGCTTCCTGACCCTGGACTTCCTCCGTGTATCTTGGCTGGCTTCCAGATTGTAATTATCTGCTGTGGGTCTGCAGGTGATGGCCAAGGTGATGGAGATGTATCAGCCCAGTGCTGTGGTCCTCCAGTGTGGTGCAGATTCCCTGTCCGGAGACCGTCTGGGTTGCTTCAACCTCACCATCAGAGGTAACGCAGCGTGCATGAGCACAGGAACACGAGCGTACCGTTTACTCATATCAAGAGTCAGTTATTGTGGAGCTGAAATGGCAGCATTTGGTTTTTGAGCTGACCTCCAGCTTGGTTAGATTTGACCTCATGGTGTCTTTGTTCACAGTAATGCGACTGATTTAATGAAAGCTCAAGTCTTTGAAGGGAGGATGCGACGCGACTGTAACAAAATGTCGACTCTTGTCTCTAAATCTCCCCTTTCCAGTTCTAGCAATGAAATGCCAATTGTTTTTTTTTTTATGCAAACTGATGGTGGTAAATTAAATTTAAACTAGTTATAATATTATTATTGCTGTTGTTATTTCATTCCAAAGTGGGGCCTACAGAGTCACACAAAGGTGAATCAGTTCATCTGGACACAACGTTCAGTCTCAACTGACTGCAGGTATCCCCACCCTTATAAACAATACAGTTGCGTAACAACCAAAAACGATCGGTTTCATATGTAAATTGCTGTGACCATTAACTAGAGTTTCAGTGGCCATGTGTACTATTCACAGGATTGGGGAATGGTTGCAATCACAATATTGTAAGATGGCGACAGATGTACTCTTAGCCCCTCCCCCCTCGGTTCGGGGAGGGTCATTCCTTCTTCACATAGATGGCCTCTTTGACTCCCCGTTCAAACCAGCGTTCCTCCCTATCAAGGAAGTGCACATCCTCATCCTTGAAAGAGTGGCCACTGGCCTGTAGACTGTGGGGTCGTGGCCTGACGTGTTAGCTCTCCGGTGTTGTGCCATCCTCTTGGCCAGCATCTGTTTGGTTTCCCCGACGTACAAGGCATGGCAATCCTCCTGGCACTTAACATCGTACACTATATTACTCCATTTGTTCCGGGGGACCTGATCCTTGGGCTGGACCAATTTCTGGCACAGCGTGTTTTGGGGTTTGAAAGCAACTGAGAAGCGGTGTTTGGAAAATACACGTCTCAACTGTCCCGACACTCCCGCCACATACGGAATCACCACTGGTTTACATTAGGCAACTGTTGTCCTTCTCCTCTCTTCAATTGGCTGGTGCACTGTTTGGGCGTCTTCCTGGCTTTGACAAACGCCCAGTTAGGATAACCACACTTAACCGGGGCCTGTTTAATGTGGGATTCCTCCCCTTCCCCGGCCGCTGGGTCAGTGGTGACGTTGTCAGCTCGGTGGTACAGCGTCCTGATGACTCCTAGTTTGTGCTCCAGTGGATGATGAGAGTCAGACCTTAAGTACTGATCAGTATGTGTTGGTTTACGGTAAACCTCAACAATCAGATGTCCCCCGTCACCAATTGCAATGTCGCAGTCTAAGAAGGCTAACCTGTCATTTTTCACATCCTCCCCGGTGAACTTGATGTGGTTGTCCACAGAGTTAATGTGGTTGGTGAGATGAGGTACGTCCTGAGATTTAATTTTAACCCAGGTGTCGTCCACAAATCTGAAATGTCCCTGGATAGGACATTAGAGCCTTCTTTTCCACTTGCTCCATATAAACGTTGGCCACTACAGGTGAGACTGGGGTACCCATAGCACACCCATGCCTCTGCCTCTAGTACTGCCCCTTGTATGTGAAGTACGTGGACTGAAGACAGTTTCAGGAGCAGATACACTTGGTCAGTGTTAAGGGTGGTCCTAGTGCTAAGGGTGAGGTCGTTTTGTAATTTCATACAGACTACCTCTACTGCTTCATCAAAAGGAACACGTGAAGAGAGACGTAAAGTCATAAGGGACCATTGTTTCACCCCTCTCCATAATGATGTCCCTCACCTTATCCACAAAATCCATAGTGTTCTGAATGTGATGTTCATTACCGCCTACCAGCGGGTTAAGAATAGATGCCAGAAACTTAGAGATGTTATAGGTCACTGAGTTAACCATACAAACAGTAGGCCGTAATGGCACATCCTGTTTATGTATCTTAGGTAACCCAAGAGACTAGGTCTACCTCCCCCTGGGTATAATCTATGCTACAAGATGCTGTCAGTAGCATTTTCCTGTTCTAAAAGCTTCAGACAATCACCATTTTCTTGTACCCACTGCCTGGATGTCGTTTCAGGGGCTCATAAGTATTTATGTCACTAAGTAACCTCATAACGTTCTCATGATAGTCTTGTCTGGTTTAATACAACGGTGCATCTGCCCGCATCTGTCGCCATCTTACAATGCTATGGTTGCAACTATTCCCCAATCCTCTGTGAATAGTACACACGGCCATCGTAACTAGTTAATGGTCACGGTAATTTGCATATGTAACCGATCGTTCGTTTCGGTTATGCCACTGTATTGTTTATAAGGGTGGGGATACCTGCAGTCAGTTGAGACTGATGAGGTCACTTACATGAGTGATGAAACGTTTCTCTCAAAAAACGTTGTGTCCGGATGAACTGATTCAACTTGCTGTGATTTCCTTACCTGCATTATTGAACATGCATTAAAAAAAAAAAGGCCTACAGACTACTACTACTGCTATCGGCTGCTCCCGTTAGGGGTCGCTACAGCAGATCATCCGTTTCCATTTCTTCCCGTCTTCTGCATCTTCCTGTGTCACACCAGCCACCTGCATGTCTTCCCTCACTACATCCAAAAAAAGGCCTACAGAGTGTTGTAAAAAAAAAACAAAAAAAAAACAGTGCAGTGTATAAGCAACAGCTTAACAATTGAAGGAAAAGGAGAATTTTGAATAATAAAAGGGAACTATAAACAAATTTAAAAACCTATAGATTGATAGAAAGACTACACAGAATTGGAATGAGTGTTAAAATCAGCAAAAAAGCTGATCTGTTGCTGGCACTATGGTCTCAGCATTACTCTCCTTGTTCCATCCTACTTTTGATTTACTACTAAAATATAGTTTTTATCTCATCTGATTGTTACATGTCCCACTTAATAAAGGTTTGGGGGAAATGACACTAGCGGATGTTCTGGTTAATATTCTTTTCTGACTTTTGCTTTCTTCTCAGGGCATGCTAAATGTGTTGAGTACATGAAGTCCTTCAACCTCCCGGTACTGATGCTTGGTGGAGGAGGCTATACTATTCGCAACGTGGCCCGGTGCTGGACCTACGAGACCGCTGTGGCTCTGGACACAGACATTCCAGATGGTAGGTATGAGGTTGCCAACTCCTTATTTTAAGGAACGGTTGACAACCGTAATGGTAGGTCACCCGTTCTGCGTCAGAAATATGTCATTTTGTTCAGTCTATAGTGAAGACTAACTACAGATCGGTCATTTCACAGAATGATGGAATCAATGTGCCTTGAGGTTAAAAAGGTGCTGGTTTGAGTCCAATATCATGTCCCCTTGTGCCTTGTCTGGGCTTCATACCAAGTCCTCCCTTGCTTGTGCAAACTCACCTGGTGATCAGTAAAACTTGTATGTTTCACTGCACACTGGTCTTCAAGTGCAGTTTGCTGATGGTTTTACTGGTCCCCTCCCATGTCAAACTCGTATGATCGGAGCAGGGTCTCTCTCCACTAAATGTTGTATGACTTGCCTCAAGGAAGGTGCACGTCCACAGGAAGCTGACTAAGCGAAATGTCTTGAGCATTTGTGATGGAAAGAGTAGGAGATGGAGGGGGGGGGGAGAGAGAGAGAGAGAGAACAGCCTATCAAAGGGGCCAGCAGTTCTCGTAATGGGATCTCAGGACATTAACTAAACTCCCTACTACTTTCAGTCTATCCTCCACTCTCAGTGTAAGATTGTCATATTTTATGAATCTATCAATTGACAGGCATGGGCGCAAGTCCATGAATACTGGGAAGGCATCCAGCATTTTACCTGTGCCCCCATCCATAGGGTTAGTGGTTGTGTCAGGAAGGGCATCCGAGGCAGAATTTTGCCAAATCAGTATGCGGATTGACAAGACCATACTGGCTTTACATTGCTCCTCAGGGATAATAAAGATATCCTTGATCCTTGAATTCTAAATCCGTGGGGGAAAATAAAAAAGAATAGTAATTGAATTCACTCTTCAAACATATGCATATAATCTTCTGACAGCCATGTCTGCTACATCTTTTGATTGACATGTTCATTTTCGCTTAAACAATGTCTTTACTGTTCCCTCATTATGTTTCTATTCCAGAGCTGCCTTACAATGACTATTTCGAGTACTTTGGTCCTGACTTCAAGCTACACATCAGCCCGTCAAACATGACCAACCAGAACACGCAGGAGTACATGGACAAAATCAAGTAAGTATCATAGTGCTTTGAATTATTAATGATAATTAATAATGATAATGGCTTCCGGTCAAGATGGCGTAGTGAGCGGTCGATCGTTTTGCAAGCTCCGAGACCTGTTTTTTATTATTATTTATTTATTTCCCCCCTTTACATTAAGAAAGATTACTTTTGCACTGACAGACATCATTTTACATCAAATCACTATTGAGCAACTGCGGATGAAAATGGGAGAGACACGGAGCTGGGTTCTTTTGTTGCGACTTGATGCGGCAATTATTTACTTCCACTCTGACATTAAATGAGGAGCGAGAAAAAAATCTCTTACAGTATTGTCACACGATTTTAATATGTTCAG
Source organism: Lampris incognitus (assembly GCF_029633865.1). Classification (NCBI taxonomy): domain Eukaryota; kingdom Metazoa; phylum Chordata; class Actinopteri; order Lampriformes; family Lampridae; genus Lampris; species Lampris incognitus. The sequence continues at coordinate 40,277,327 of NC_079225.1, read as the reverse complement.
TGAACAGACGCGTGCCCCGATCTCGGAGCACACCCTCTTTACGCCGTGCAGTAGAACAATGCCCATTGTTTCGATTACAATCCTATGTACCCAGAGTCTCTTTTATCATAAAAAGGAGGTAGTTTCCACCACAATGGTGCATACTTAGTCTGTCCCTCATCTTGTCTTCTTCCAGGACTGCTTCCCATGACACTCAAAGGGCTTTCACACTTCCCTCTGTTATCAGGCCCTTACCATATTTTAACACCACCTTTGTCCTGCTAAACATGAGCCCCCAGGCATCCATTCAGACAATGTAAACATATTATAGCTGATCTGTGGTCAGTGATTAAGCAACGTGCATATGTAAATTGCCCTCACAATCCCCCTTTTGATTACTTTTAATGAACAACAAATCGTCAAGATAAAGCATCAAAGAAAACATGACAATGGATGTTTCTCTTTGGGAACATCTTACCTCACGAGTAACTGTGAGGCCTGTGTGTCAGTTGTAAACCAACCGAAATGCACCAACACACATGTCAACACACTCCATATAAACTCAGCAGTCAGACAGAAGTCACAATCACTCACTCCATGTCCTCTGAAGCCAAACATCTCACCTCACTCTTGAGTAGAAATGAGTGAAAGACTCGAAATTACCAACACTAATTTGAGCAACCATATCCCAAGAAAAAACCCAGTGTTGACATTTGGGGAAAAACTTATCCATCTAAAACACAATATAGTCCCCAGTAACGCTAAACAACGATTAAACGATAAAACAATAAAGGGAAGATGTATTCATATTAACTAAGTAAGCGTTAACATAATGAAAAGAAAAGAAACCAATAACTCTAAATAAATAAGGGAAGGGATCTGGGGGGAACTATATCAAGTGAGGTGACTGTAGGCACTTGCTAAAATCCTTATCATCATCATCATCATCACGCTCATATGGCGGAACCCCAGTATCAGGAAATATTTAACTCATACTGTATTAAGTACGTTCTTAGTACAATATTTACGGATCATAGTAATCGTACAAATAATGTTAAAAACGATGACAAAAAACATAATACCCAAAAATCAGAGTACCTGTGAATGACCAAGCCGGAGGTAACGCAAGGTTTCGAACCCAGAATCCCCATGCTGGTAGGCAACGGAATAGACCGCCATGCCACCCAGACGCCCATCACTGCTAATCTTCTATGGTGTTCCCCATCTGGGAATAATCTCTTACTAGCACCTTTGCTACTGTGGAGGCATCTGCCTTTCTGATAGGGAAAACTTCAACCCACTTGGAAAACGTGTAACGATCACAAGACAATATTTCTTTCCATCACATGGTGTTGGTTCAATGACATACATCTTTAGGCGATCAAATGATTGGTCAGGGGAAGGGTGGCTCAGGGCTTGTGTAGTTTGCCCTCTTGCAGCATTGTTTTCCAAGCAAATTAAACATATTGAGCGAACGTTTTGGGAATAATTTATAAAGCCTCTCGTAAACCAGTGTTTGTTTACTGCGTCCACCATCCCCTCTTTTGACACATGGTCCTCTCCATGTGCCAGTTTTGCATAGTAAGGAAACAAACACTTAGGCAGGCAAGTGTGCCAAAATCATGTACAACTCCAAATTCATATCTGCTATCAGTGTACAGTCAAGGATTTTCCTTCCACTAGTTTGCAAGTCCAGGTTAATGCAATCAGTTCAGCTGCCTGTGCAGACAACTGACCTGGGAGGCGTGCACTTTCAATGATGTCATGATAATCCACTACTACATATCCAACTTCATTTTTCCTGCAATTGTATTTTTCCTAGCAGATCCATCAACATACCATACATAGTCAGAATAATGAGAGGTGTTCCCCTTAAATCCACTCTTGGGCTGCATACTTGTGTTATCATGGCCAAAGAATCATGAGGTTCCCCATCTTCAGCAGTGGGTGGTAGGGTGGTAGGTTGTAGAATGTTGTTATACGTATCTCAGCCAGCATGCTGGAGACAAGTGAGCCATTTTCTGCTCTAGCAGAATAGAGGCCACTGAATGAGGTACTAATAGTGTGATTTTTCTGATACTCCACTATATCCCGTGATGAAACTATGGCTTTCTCTGCTGCCGCTATTGCTCTTAGACAGAGAGGCAGGTCCAATGCTACACTATCTAGTTTTAAGGAAAAATATGCCACTGGTCACTGCTTTCCCCAATGTTCTTGTAACGGAACAGAAGTCATAAAGCTCGCCTTTTCGTCCACAGTCTGTGAATGGTCTGTCAGGTCGGGCAGTCCCAACATGGGCGTGGTAGTCAAAGTTTGTTTCAGTCGAATGTAAGCTGCATCATCAGCAGCCTCTGTCTACATCACATTGTCAGTTGGCTTTAGTCCATAGCCGTGCATGATAGACAATAGTGAGCCTACACACACACACACACCCACATGTAATCACAAATCCACTGTCTACAATAGTGTGTCATCCCCAACAATTACATCAGTTGTGTCTTAGTGCAAGCTTTTCGAAGTTTGAGAATGGCTTCCACTTTTATCATTTTTTATTTTTAGAGATCTCGTGCCCTAGAAAGGTGACTTTTTCCTAGACAAACTGCAATTTACTCAGACTGGCCTTGTGGCCTTGTTCTACAAGTTGTTTTAGCAATGTAATGGGACCAATCTCACAAGCTTGTTTTGTTGATGAACAGATCATCAAATCATCAACATACTGTATCGGTGCGCTCCCTGCTGGAAGATCTGAACTCTCCAGACTTGCATGCAAAACCTGAGTCGACTGCTGGGGACTCTACATAACCTCGTGGCATCCTGGTCCACATACTTGTTTTACCCTGAAATGTGAAAGCAAACCAATACTGAGAGTCTGGTTTCATATGGACGCTGCTGCATTTACTGCTTATAAATCGTGCATGAATCGCCACTCTGCTGGCTGATTCTCCAGCCTCATCTTTTTATCTGGAAAGATAGGTGTCCTTACTGGTGAATGAGCACATGGGATAGTGACCCCTGCTGTCAGCAAACTGTTAAACACTGGTGTTATATCTATTACTACCACTGGTTTGAGTGGATATTGTGCCTGACATGGACGGTTTGTGTTTTTGGGTGTCACGTGGAGGGGTTTAGCCCCTTTAACTAATCCCCGCATCGTAATTATGTGTTGCCCATAAAATTTGTGGCACTTCATGCAACTCTGGTGAGTCAATGGTTAACTGGGGGAAATTTCCCCACCGCCTCAAAGTGAATTTACTGCTCTGTGCTAAATGCACTGTCCATTTTCCCATAAAAGTGCTCTGAAATGGGCATCTATATGCTTAAATTTGGGGTGAATATCGCACTTTTTCTCCCCTAGTCTGCCACATGTGGTCTTGTGAACACTGAGTTACCCACAGCCCTAAATCCTTCCACTGGGTGTCAACTATTTTGACTAGAGGCACATGTGGTGTTGAGTTACACACTCAGTGGAGCTGGGTTACGACAGGGGTCAGCACAACCATTAATGCACACATATCATCATCCCAATACATCCAATCACCAGTCATAAGATCACTGTCTTTCCCTTGTCTGAACCACCTTCTTTATACCTTGCAGTAGAACAATGCCCATTGTTTCGATTACAATATGTACCCAGAGTCTCTTTTATCATGAAAAGGAGGTAGTTTCCACCGCAATGGTGTGTACTTAGTCTCTCCCTCATGCTGTCTTCTGCCAGAACCCTCCAGGACCGCCTCCCATGACACTCAAAGGGCTTTCACACCTCCGTCTGTTATCAGCCCCTTACCATATTTATAAAGAAGAGGCATTTTTAACCCCACCTTTGTCCTGCTAAACATGAGCCCCCAGGAATCCATTCAGACAATGTAAACATAGTATTGATCTGTGGTCAATGATTAAAAGCAAGCAACATACATCTGTAAATTGCCCTCACACGACTGAGGTGTGTTACTGGCTAAGCTAACTAGCTGGCGGGTGTGGGTAGCGTAGAGGTCTACTCCGTTTTCTACCAACACGGGGATCGCCTGTTCGAATCCCCGTGTTACGTCTGGCTTGGTCAGGCATCCCTACTGACACAATTGTCTGCTGGTGGGAAGCTGGATGTGGGTATGTGTCCTGGTCGCTGTACTAGCTCTTCCTCTGGTCGGTCGGAGCTGCTGTTCAGGGGGAGGGGTAACTGGAGGGAATAGCGTGATCCTCCCATGCGCTCTATCCCCCTGGTGAAACTCCTCACTGTCAGGTGAAAAGAAGCGGCTGGCGACTCCACTTGTATCAGAGGAGACGTGGTAGTCTGTAGCCCTCCACGGATCGGCAGAAGGGGTGGAGCAGCGACTGGGACGGCTCGGAGAGCGGGGTGATTGGCCTTGTACAATTAGGGAGAAAGAGAAAGGGGGGGGAGAAAAGCTAACTAGCTGGCACAAACAAGACTCAACTCAAAACTTTATTGCAGACTCGGGGTCCATAACAGACAGAGACATGGTAAAAAAATGCCATGGTAAAATCAATGACACAAACAACCACAGAAGGGAATGATAGAGATTATAGGGACGGAAAGCCAAGTTCCATTTTTCTTTAGAGCAGTAGAAGAGAAGGAAATCGTGGATATTGTAAACAAATGCAGGAACAAAAAAATTACTGACTGTAATGATATTGATATAACAATAGTTAAGAAATAATCGAATGTATTGCTAAACCACTAACCCACATCTATAACATGTCCTTTCAATCTGGTAAAGTTCCAAGCAAAAGGAAAATGGCAAACGTTATACCCCTATATAAAACCGGAGATAGTCCCCAATTTACAAACTACAGACCACTTTAATTATTGTCACAATTCTCCAAAATACTAGAAAAACTAGTTGGCGTTAGACTAGACAAATTCATTGAGAAGCACAATCTGTTGATCGATAGTCAATATGGGTTTCGACCAAACAGATGGACATCTCTGGCGCTCATTGAATTAATTGAAGAAATTACTAATTGCATAAACATAAGAACGTTTGCTGTTGGAATATTTATAGACCTAAAAAAAAGCCTTTGACACTATTGACCACAACAGATTAATAGATAAATTGGAAAGGTATGGTATCAGAGGGGTGGTACAGAATTGGCTAAGAAGCTATTTAAGTAACAGGCAGCAGTTTGTAATGATAGGTGAACATAAATCGTCATGCATGGATATTACTTGTGGTGTACCCCAGGGGTCTGTTTTAGGTCCAAAACTGTTCATTCTGTACTTAAATGAATGATGTATGAAAGATATAAAAAATATTGAAATTTGTTTTATTTGCTGTTGTTGACACAAATATATTTTGTTCTGGTGAGAATTTACAGCAGCTTTTGGAGGTGACCACAATAGAAATGGGAAAATTAAAACGGTGGTTTGACAAAAACAAATTATCCTTAAATCTGGACAAAACAAAGTTTATGTTGTTTGGAAATCATATAATAAATGCCCAAGTAAAAGTAGTGAGTGACAATGTCCAACTAGAACGAGTATATGAAAATAAATTCCTAGGTGTGATACTAGACCACCAAATCTGCTGGAAACCTCACATAACGTGTGTGCAAGCAAAGCTGGCAAGGAGCATTGCAGTCATGAGAAAAGCAAGTCATATTCTGGATCATAAATCATTGCATACTCTGTATTGTTCATTTATTTTACCATATCTGATCTACTGTGTGGAGGTATGGAGTAACGCCTACAAAAACAACCTACAACCATTATGTATACTACAAAAAAAGAGCCATAAGGATAGTTAATAATCTAGGATGTCGTGAACACACCAACAAGCAATTTTTAAAGTTGAACTTCAGGGATTTAGTAGAATTTAACGCAGCACAAATAATACTCAAAGCAAGAAACAATCTACTACCGATTAATATACAAAAAATATTCTCAGATAGAGAAGGGGATATATGAGAAGGAAATTACACTTCAAGAAATTATGTGTTGGTACAATTTTGAAGAGCGTGGGCATTTCAATCTGGAGTAAAATTGTGGAAAAGTCTGAGCATGGAACTCAAAGAAAGTGCAAACATTATGCAGTTCAAGAAGAAGTACAAAGGACTGATTGTCAAGAGATATAGGGATGACGGTCTTTAGTTTGAATGAAGGCAAAGGCACAGGAAGTTTTGCATCGTATCCTATGTATTGGTACATGTGGACTGTGTAGGTTTCATAAACGAGGATAATGAATCTTGAGTCAAAATGGAAAAACTGAATTTAAGATATGAACCAAGTCACAGCACCTTGACAGCATCTGTGAAAGATCTGGTTAGTGAGGTCATCGCATAACCAGAGGGCCAGGGTTCAAGTCCCGTCCTGCCATATCCAGGGGTGAGCAACCATGCCATGGATGGGCGACAGTATGCAGGTCTTCTTTCACCAATTAACACAAATTCACCCAAACAGGAGGTACTAATTTGTGACATTACCCAGTGTGGAGTGTAGTTGGAAAGAAAACCTGCATACTCGCGGTCCTCCATGACATCTGATCGCCCATTCCTGGCCATGCCTGTCAAGACATTACAACTTTGACAGCTATTTCACCATACCTGCTGTAGGGGGCGCTGCACTAACTGGCTGCCCAAAGGAGAACTTTAACTTCCCTTTGGGGATAAAATGTACCAGAACCAAATAATCACTAAATATTTATCATAGCATAAAAACATGAACAAGGCTCAGCGTTTTCGGTTTTCACCAAAAAATACCCAGATTTTTAAACTGATTTTCACCTGGATTTTATGTTTCCACAGATCCAAAAGTTGTTCCTGTTCATATGAGGTTATGTAACAGTGTCCTCTTGTGGCGAAATTCGGCATGCTGGATGGCTTTGAAAAATAAAAACCGAAAACGCTGAGCCTTGAACATGAAGGATCGTTGACTTGCACCACCCCGGTTTCCTCTACTATCAGCTTGACTGTTTTCAACCTGCAGGCAGCGTCTCTTTGAGAACCTGCGCATGCTGCCTCACGCCCCTGGAGTTCAGATGCAGGCCATTCCAGAGGACGCCATTCCAGACGACAATGTGGATGAGGACATGGAGGACCCCGACAAACGCATGTCCAGTAAGTTAGCCCTCTTCTTTATTTTTTTTTGACTGGTAGATTTCCACTCTAGTTATTGTGAGCACATTATTCAAGCTGTTGTTGGTGCTCTGTCCTCTTTTCCATGCTAATGCTTAAGATCACGCTGCGGTGTGTAGTCGGGTCGCGTGTTGCTCCTTATAAGGATTCCCACTAATTATTGAGAAACAACTTGTTGTTATGAAATGTTTTACTCCAGAACGGTTCTTCGGGAAAAACAGTGGAGAGAACGTGTTGAAGACTACACGCTTAACATGTGGGCAGCATGGAAAACTAGTTTTCAAAAGTAAAACAGTTGAGGCCAAGCCTCATAAACATGTTTAATATTTTATAAATTTGAGTGGTTTCCCCTTTACATCCATCCATCCACTATCTGAACCGCTTATCCTGCTCTCAGGGTCGCAGGGATGCTAGAGCCTATCCCAACAGTCATTGGGTGGCAGGCGGGGAGACACCCTGGACAGGCCACCTTTACATTAAAATGTTAATATCTATTTATGTAAAATTGTTGCAAATTATTTGATTTGATGCCATTTGTCTAAACCTGAATAATTCTTACCTTAAAGAGATACTTGCATCAAAAACCGACTTTTCCTGTTGTTAATCAATGGATGTGATCGATGAGACAAACGGTAGCCCTAAAATCACATTCATGGCCAGACGAGAGATATCGGCGGTCGAGTAACTGATTTCCGGTTGGCGAAAATGTGGTAACTTGCCGCGTCACGAATGACCATTAGCGTAGAGGGCGTGTCCGTAGTGGGACGCTTTAAAAGCGGAGACGTACCCTTTTTGGCTCGAAGGAATATGGCTGTATTGGCTGAGTGACATATTCGTGAGGCGAGTAGTCAATTTCCACTGAGAAAGAGGAATCGTCTTCCACATCCTCAACCTCAAAGCTCCTGTCGGTGGTCTCGTTGCTCGCCTTTTTTTCCTTTTCTTTTTTTTTGAAGTGACAACAGAGCAGGAAGGGGGCTGCCACCAGTGAATTTCTTGTCTTTTTTACAGCAAGCGGTGAAGCCCCGGTGTTTAGCCCACCCAGCCACACCCACATGACCGCCCTGAATTTCAGTAGCCAATAGCTGTGAAATCATAAAACCACACCTACCTTTGGGGTGTAATTCAACAGGTAGGAGCAGTGCGGCATAGCAGCCATAGGGGGCGCCAGGATGTCTGTCATCAATGCAAGGTGTCACCAGAGCACCTGGAAGTCCCATAAAACAAAATCAGAGAGAGCATGCTTTACTACGACTACGTGTATGTTAATGATGTAATCCTCAAGTATTACAGTTTCAAAGCAACAGGTCCTCAGAAACATATATGGACGGAAAAGGATTTATTTACTCAAAAGAACTGTATAAACGAATTAAGAACGGGAGAGAATGAAAGAGATTGCAGCGATTAATTCAGTAATCGTCAGAGCTGTGGGAACATGTCTTGACCAATCAAATCGCTTCCCCGAAACGCCCGTTCTATAAACCAGATGCAACTGTGTCATCAGGGGGTTGATCATGTGACTGTTTTTTGACTGCCAGTGATGGCTCTTCCCTCAACAGTGCCAGCCAAACGGGCACTCCATCTAGGGCAGTGTCCAAATACTAATGTCTTGTCTCCTCGTAGTTCGCGCCTCAGACAAGAGGATAGCCTGTGATGAGGAGTTCTCCGACTCCGAGGACGAGGGGGAGGGAGGCAGGAGAAACGTGGCCAATCACAAGAAGGGAGCCAAACGGCTGCGAGTAGAGGAGGAGAAGAAGGAGGGAGAGGAGAAGAAAGCCGGTGAGTGCTCTGAACGTGGGTGCTTATCGCAGGATCACATATATATATATATATTTTTTTTTTGCTTTAACATAAATGTATTTTGGTCACATATGGTGTGATGGCCCCGAGAGATCAGATCAGTTTCCCAGAAGTCTTGTTTTCGCTTTGCGTTTTGTCAGCCACCGGACAACAAACCTACTAGGATTGCTTTACGGCACACATAAGTACAGTAATTTTATTTGACCTTGTCTGTGAACATAGCTCCTCTTCTTCCACGATAGTCTTTTGAGCTATGACTTGCACATAAATGTGCTGCATTATAAAATGCAGAAGGTTACCCCGTGCGGCTGAAGGTTTGATTTTATCCCTGACTGGTAAAAGCTTTTGATGCCCGTTGCTCGATAGAAATATTGAGTAACTTGAGTATGTTTGCATTGTTAAGGGCTGTGTTTCCTCAACAAGAACGAGTCACTGTTTAACAAGGCAGTGATTGAGTTGTTCTAAGTTGGCATAAACAAGCTGCACGAGGGTGCGACTGTTTCTATGACATCACCAAATTCTGAAAATATGTAATGAAACGAGTATTGCGATTGCTTTACTTCTGTCAGTAACCAAACACAAGCTAGCTAACACTTTTTCCAAAACGGGGGAATGACGAGGTTATGTTAAAATCCGAGTCTTTGTTTTGGTTTTCGTATTTCTCAGAGATGAAGGAGGACGACAAAGCAAAAGATGGCAGCACTGAGAAGACGGACCCAAAAAGGTAAAGTCTGTCTTCTAACAAACCAATGATTCTTAGAAAACACTCATATGTTTCTCAAAACACATTAACTGCAAGTTTATTCGTGATTCCTCATCTTTCTTTCACAGTGGTAAGACTGAGCACACTAGCAGTGCCTGATTTTTGTTTGTTTTTCACATCTATACAACGGCGCCATCTACTGTTGAGGATCCAACTTTCACCAGACTCCGTGGCAGAAGCGTTATATTTATTAGGGGTCCACCATGCCCTAGGTGTAAATCTCTTGTGAATGTGGACATTTTCCCGTTTGTGTATTGTAGCAGTGGATTCTTTCAGTCCACCATCAACTTGAATGTGCCATGCAGCCATACCTACCATCCTTTTCATACGTTTAGAGCATCCTTTCCGATCTGCTCTTCTTTATAAATAAAACATCAGCCTGATGTTTTTTGAGAAAAATATTATGTGGGTACTTGTATAATAACCTACAATGAATTCCTATGTTTAAAATTTGATATTTTTCATTTGTCAATAAACCTTTTTATACAGTTGCCTAGAAATGACTGCTTTATTTTTGATTTAATGAGAGAGACGTGTTCAGTTCTCAGTTTTAGGTTTTGGTTCAAAACTGTCATTTGGAGAAAAAAAGATGTTGAAACGTGTCACCGATTTGTCTGTTCGCACACCAGGGGAGATGGAAATTATGTTTTCCGATCTTTTTATATTTTTATAACGGGTCTGTTAATGTAAAGGTACCAAAATACTTGAACTGCTGTTATGAAAATGGACTGAAACTGTAGAGAAACTCTCCTCCTGGTTGCAAACACAGTGTTTCAGAAAACATCCTGCTTCCTGTAATAAATGACAGCATTAATACTCTGATTTGATTGGACGGTCAATGAATTGTCATCAGTCCGTCCGTCAGGTTGAATAGTTGTCTAGCAACATCGTACGTGTTAACGAACTTGTTACCCATCAATAAAGAGTCTTGTACAACTCAACCACCGGAGAACTGGCTGTGTTTAGAGTTCAGAGAACCTCTGAGGCTACAAGAAATGACTCTCATCACACTAATAGTCCACATTTAAACTTGTTTGACCAAACTGAAATCCCCTGAGTGGCTCTTTATGCGTGTGTGTGCAGCTAATCTTGCAAACTACTGAACCTATCAACCTAAATTTTTATGTACAGTTATTAGTGTATGATGAAGAACCCTTCCTATGGAGCCCCCCCGGTGGAAATGGGCTCTCTGGTGGAAATAAGAACCTCTCATGGTTGCAGTGATTCATTCATCCATCCATTATCCAAACTCGCTCATCCTGCTCTCAGGGTCGCGGGGATGCTGGAGCCTATCCCAGCAGTCATTGGGCGGCAGGCGGGGAGACACCCAGGACAGGCCGCCAGGCCATCACAGGGCCGAGACACACACACACACACACACACACACACACCTAGGGACAATTTAGTACGGCCGATTCACCTGACCTACATGTCTTTGGACTGTGGGAGGAAACCGGAGCACCCGGAGGAAACCCACGCAGACACGGGGAGAACATGTAAACTCCACATTGAGGACGACCCCCATGGTTGGACTACCCCGGGGCTCGAACCCAGGACCTTCTTGATGTGAGGCGACCGGGCTAACCACTGCGCCACCGTGCCGCACGCGGTGATTTAAAAGCTTCGCAAAACGTTTGTTCTGTGAATGCCATCGCCATTCTCTCTGCATTCACTCTCTAGCTCGCTCGACTAACGCTGCACTTTCTCTCTCTCACCGCGCGCGCTTCCCATCGAAGTCAACGTTGCGCATGCGCGACTCAGATCTAATCTTGACTTGGATCGGGCAGCGCAGCGACATGACCAGAGGTAGTCGGTCTCCAAACGTTTCGCTCAACAAGAGACTGAGGACAATCTCCCAGCGTTCGTTGCTAAAACTGGGTGGACACCATTAGAGTTTAAAGAGGCGCTAATCACTTAAACGTGTTTTGAGCTGTAAACTGTATGTAAACGTGTCTACTGTGATGAACCACGTTAATGTCGGCGTTAATATTGTAGCGAATTCGGGGGACGGCGCGGGCGGCCCGGGTTCGCTTCCCGGCCGCGGCAGTTCCCGTGGTTGCGTTGTCCCCCGAATTCGCTACAATATTGAGATTTCTTACCAAGTTTATAAAAATCGGCTTTTCACGGGTTGAAAAACCCGGGGGATTAGTTACACTTAAAAATAAAAATAAAAAAAACGCATTGCAGAACCAAGTCCCAAGTCTTCAGGGCGGCCCTTCGTAATAGGGCGGTGACGTTGGAAGTCGTGTGCTTGTAAACACTGACGTACCAGCAACATGTGCCATAGTGATGGGGAGGCGCGACTCTTTTCACGGACTCGGTTTGGTATGAGTCACTTGTAATGTTCTTATTTATTTTATATTGATAGAGATTGTTTGGAACTTCTTGCTAGCTCGGCTAGCTGCTTTATTCTCTCCCTCGGTTCCGGTTTGCGCACGTTACCTTCTTACTTCCTGTCTAGCCATGTCATCTGTGTTATACTGACACCAACTGGTCACCCACATGTATTGTTAACCTAAACATCATTACGTCACTAATTAAAGAGTTTCGGGTTTTCGGGTTCGCCCAGATCCTGGGGAATCACCCACCAGCACCAGCGTTAGACAGCTTGGCTTCCGGTCGAGCCGGCAAACTTCCGGTTTGGCCCTCCTTGCTAACTGAATGGGAGAAAATGATTTAATCGCGCGGCTCTTCTAGACTTTCCAAACATTATCGGACCAAAATGTATGAAATTCTGATAGTGAAGGGAGTCATCCCGTTGGCGTTGTGACGCTCAACAAAATGTAACCACTATTTTACAGCCGCCCCTTTTCCAACGGTTGTGTGCGGGGAAAATGCTCAACTGTTTTGTATGAGTCACTTATAATGTTCTTATTTATTTTATATTGATAGAGATTGTTTGGAACTTCTTGCTAGCTCGGCTAGCTGCTTTATTCTCTCCCTCGGTTCCGGTTTGCGCACGTTACCTTCTTACTTCCTGTCTAGCCATGTCATCTGTGTTATACTGACACCAACTGGTCACCCACATGTATTGTTAACCTAGACATCATTACGTCACTAATTAAAGAGGGTCGGGTTTTCGGGTTCGCCCAGATCCTGGGGAATCACCCACCACCCCCAGCACCAGCGTTATGTAAAAAATGTAACCACTAGTTTACAGCCGCCCCTTTTCCAACGGTTGTGTGCGAGGAAAATGCTCAACCGCGAGGAGTGCCGCACGCGAGCAGTCTAGCGCGCACACGCTGGAGTTTCAGTTCATCTGATTGGCTTTAGTATTTAATTAGCTTCGGAGACGAGGGGCGAGTATGTTGCGAACACTTCCGTCGCTCAGAGACGGCAACGAACCAGCCCAGCTGACCCGCACACCCCGCAGCAGCACTGAAACGACGTCAACCAGCCATGAGGTACAGAAAACAACTTGTGCAAAATGTTGATCATAAAAAGGCTGAAATAATTGTATCGATTTAAAATTGTTTTCCGTTAGTTAGTTCCGTTTCAGAACGGCGTCCATAGTGTAAACTACTAATGAGACACGTTAGCCCCTAGCTAACGGGTCTGACCCTTTAGCCGAGCGGTTAGCGACGTCGCCTTGTGGTGCAGCACACCCCGTATCGAATCCCGCACAGGGCAAGAAAATAACCGGTTACATTAGCAACACAGTCTGCTAATCAGGGATTACACCGCGGAACTTCATGACTGAACAAATAGTAAACCACTAAAAGGGACAACGTGAGATCCATGGACGCCCACTGACTGGCTCGGGACTTGTGGGTGAGTGAGTGATTCGTTCAGCCCGAGTTAGACCCCCAGCCCCGGGCTGGGAGAGCGAGTACCGAGTTGGAGCATGCGCCACCGTGGTGGCTTTTCTCACGGGGGCCAGGCTAATACGGTAATTAACCCCATTCATTTCCACAAATACCGTTTGGCGTTTCATCGCCGTAGTTCGCACGAGTTACCGGTAGGGGGCGCGTCAGTCAACGATTTAATGCAGACGAGGATTTGTCACGGCCGCACGGTAGCGCAGTGGTTAGCGCGGTCGCCTCACGGCAAGAGGGTTTCTGGGTTCGAGCCCCGGGGTAGTCCAACCTTGGGGGTCGTCCTCTGTGTGGAGTCTGTGTGTTCTCCCCGTGTCTGCGTGGGTTTCCCCCGGTTCTCTTCCACAGTCCAAAGACATGTAGGTCCGGTGAATCGGCCATACTGAATTCCCCCAAGGTATGAATGTGTGTGTGGGTGTGGGTGGGGGGGGGGGCTCTGTGTGATGGCCTGATGGCCTGTCCAGGGTGTCTCCCCGCCTGCTGCCCAGTGACTGCTGGGATAGGCTCCAGCATCCCCGCCACCCTGAGAGCAGGATAAGTGGTTCCGATAATGGAGGGATGGATGGACGAGTTGTCACCCCCGACGTTCATGACTCGCTCATCACAAACGTGCATTATGGGTTGGCTCAGTCGCAGAAAAACCGAAGAAAACTGAAAAAGCTGTACCTGCCCCTCCATAAGTGAGAGCAAATGACGTATGACCAGCACCGTACAACACAACACCGTAGATTTCTGTCCCTGTGCTGACAACAAGTGGCAGACGGTTGGCCTGGCTTGATAGACCAACCTTTTGCCATAAGCAGTTGGTAAACAAGGCAACACGTCTTTTCTTGTCCTGGGTTAAAAGTCATAAGCGAAGTCGCTGTAAATCCTTAATTGCACTAAACTTGTGGAATGAGCACAGATTTGATAAAACGAAATCAAATAATCTAACATTGCTCGTGACATCCATTTTCAGTGCTTTAAAAAGCTCACATCTACTACTACTACTACTACTACTACTACTACTACTACTACGTTCGGCTGTCCCTGTTAGGGGGCGCCACAGCAGATCATCCGTTTCCATCTCTTCCTGTCCTCTACATCTTCTCTGTCACACCAGCCACCTGCATGTCCTCCCTCACCACATCCATAAACCTCCTCTTTGGCCTTCCTCTTCTCCTCTTCCCTGGCAGCTCCATATTCAGCATCCTTCTCCCAATATACCCAGCGTCTCTCCTCCACACGTCCAAGCCATCTCAATTTTGCCTCTCTTGCTTTGTCTCCGAACCGTCCGACCTGAGCTGTCCCTCTAATATACTCGTTCCTAATCCTGTCCTTCTTCATCACTCCAAGTGAAAATCTTATCATCTTCAACTCTGCCACCTCCAGCTCCACCTCCTGTCTTTTCATCAGTGCCACTGTCTCCAAACCATATAACATAGCTGGTCTCACAACCATCTTGTAAACCTTCCCTTTAACTTTTGCTGGTACCCTTCTGTCACAAATCAATCCTGACACCCTTCTCCACCCACCCCACCCTGCCTGCACTCTCTTCTTCACCTCCCTTCTGCACTCCCCGTTATTTTGAACAGTTGACCCCAAGTATTTAAACTGTTACACCTTCATCACCTCTGCTCCTTGCATCCTCAGAATTCTGCTGTCCTCCCTCTCATTCATGCATATGTATTCTGTCTTGCTCCTACTGATTTTCATTCCTCTTCTCTCCAGTGCACACCTCCACCTCTCCAGGCTCTCCTCAACCTGCTCCCTACTCTCACTACAGATCACAATGTCATCCACGAACACCGTAGTCCACAGAGACTCCTGCCTGATCTCGTCTGTCAACCTGTCCATCACCATTGCAAACAAGAAAGGGCTCAGAGCCGATCCTTGATGTAATCCCACCTCCACCTTGAAACCATCTGTCATTCCAACGACACACTTCACCACTGTCACACTTCCCTCATACATATCCTGAACCACTTCTACATACTTCTCTGCAACTCCCGACTTCCTCATACAATACCACACCTCCTCTCTCGGCCCCCTGTCGTATGCTTTCTCTAAATCCACAGAGACACAGTGTAACTCCATCTGGCCTTCTCTATACTTCTCCATCAACATTCTCAAAGCAAACATCATATCTGTGGTGCTGTTTCATGGCATGAAACCATACTGCTGCTCGCTGATCATCACCTCTCTTAACATAGCTTCCACTACTCTTTCCAATATCTTCATGCTGTGGCTGATCAACGTCATACCGCTGTAGTTACTACAGCTCTGCACATCACCCTTATTTTTGAAAATCAGTACCAGTGCACTTCTCCACTCCTCCTGCATCCTCTCACTTTCCAAGATTGTGTTAAAACAATCTAGTTAAAAACTTTGCCAACCTCTTCCTCTGTGTACTTTGCTGTATTTCCTCATCCCACCACCAAGTCTCCTTGTCTTCCTTCCTCTATTGAAATGACACACACCAAGTAGTTTTTATATAGTATGGTGTAAATTCGGACTTTTTTGTAAATAATTATATGATTGGCATAATGTCGCATTTTTTGGAGCGTCATTATTGTTATCAACATAGTGCAATTACGACATACAGCCGCTAGGTGGCAGCACATTCCGTAAAACTGCTTGCAGCATCTCTGCAGGGTGCTATTTTCACCCGTGGCACGGTTTACCTCCGTATTGGTGCTTTTCTGTGGAAATGAACTTGGACCAGGGAGTAGCCATCCCCATTGACCTTGAAACAGAGACATCCTCTTTTTGCAGCTCTTGGAGGAAGGTAAGAGACCTTGCAGCAGTCCTGAAGATGCAATGGAGACATAATTGTGCCTGCCAGGGAAGTGAAACGCAGGAAGCATGACAGCTGCAGCCCAGGGCATAGAGACAGACGACATTGATAATCAAAGCAGGTATTGTTGGCTGGATACGGTGTGTGCATATTCACAGTTATGACTAAGACCTTGTCCTTATCCCAGCTTTACCAGGTATAACGTGCAGCATCTCAAACGTACCCACGGTGCTTTCTCAGCTTCTAAAATGGCCATGCTATTGTCCTTTATTCCTAGATGAGAACACTGAGGTGATTGTAACGGAGAGTGTAAAAATGTTGCTGGTCTAAAGAAATGCAGGTTTTACACAATTCCATCACCACAGGAATTACGAGCAACTGTCATCAGGGTAAATTATTGTGGAGTATATGTAAGATAAAGTCGAAAGACGTCAGCCTCCTCCATTTGCAAGCTACAATAAAATTGGCCTCGTGATTGCATTGATAGCTACATCGGTTATATAAATTGCTCTTATTTGATGGATTGAACTACATTATATATGCATTATATAGATCAAAATGACCAGGTTTAGATCAATTTAAATCAAACAATTGGTTATTATTGTCTCCTTAAAATATATATACTGTATATAAATTGTCTCCCACTCCAAACCCCCAAGCATTGTTGGTTTTCTATTTTGTCTGTGCCCTTGTTTTCCCAGCTGTCAACCAGGGGGGTATGGATGTGGAACAAGGTGATTGTAATGAACTTCCTGGAAGAATGGACAAAAAAATTTACAACGCTGATAGAGAGGCACATCCCCATCTGGGCTGGATTACCAGGTCTCCCGGACTCTCCGCTCTACATGTGCCAAAAGAGGTAAAACTTTGGATGACAACAGGGCCCAGTACAGTCTCATATGGGGTCATTCGGTCAAGTCAGGTCAACACGAGGCCGTGTCATGTCACGAGAACATTGCGGCCCGTATTTGCTCAAAGAAACCTCACGTGCTTGATTCTCTAGGCCTACAAAACTTCACAAACGTGCAATCAGTTAATCTAAAGTATTACATTTCAGGTTGAAAGTGTGGCTACGCCTGTGGTGTATTATCTTAATCGTCAGCATATTATTAACTCAAAATGGGTCAGTTTGCATTCGCTAATGTTGAACGTTGACTTCTGTATCTTTGATCATTCAACATCCAGAATAAGAAGGGTTTTAAAAACATGGAAAGTTCAACGAACTATAATCGGCTTCCAAATCTGAAGCCTGTTGACAGGGTGGAGGCCTGCGATGCACCTGCCATCACAACACTTGCCAAGTAGCACTGCAAACCATGGCTGGAAGCACGATTCCCTCTTAAAATCCGCTGCGAGTTTAAGTTGTGTCGGTTGGAGTCGTTGACGGGGGTTATGGGACACATAATTCAAAACGTATAGACGACCAGAACCACGCGGGCGCTGGAATTCCCTCAGCCCTCGGCTGTGGAGTCCATGTGCAGCTTTTCAGCAACAAAGCAAAGGTTAAAGTACATTCTGTCCTACGGGCGTCTTTCTGCACTCCATCTTCCCATTATGCAAAGTGCATTTCAGACTTAAAATGTGTACACAGGTGTGTACACAAGTGTACGAGTTTCACCGCAGGGTTAAGGAGAAGGTCGGGAGCGCCGCCGCCCCGGAGCAGGTGGGGAATTCAGTGTTTTGTTCACAGATAAGTCTTAACAGGACCCGGTTCGACACCACCTCCAGTTTCTGTTTCGTTCCACCCGGTACAGAAAGATACCTTTAATTCCTGGGTTTCTTTACTCATTCGCCCACCTCGATATTCTCACACAGTTAAACACTAATACATTCTTATCGCTCTCGTGTTTATCTACTTTCAATCCTTTTTTCTTTTTTTTTGCCTGTGGTTTTGTACACCGAACGTCAGGGTGGGCAAACTTAAGGTGGCGATAAACTTGCTAAACAACGTGAACTACGACCTCCCAGCGACTGTGTATGAGCGGCGTCTCTAGACTTGCAGGCCGTACCGCGGGATGTTTTCACATCCTGTTGGAAAGCTGTTATATAATCACCAATAAATTACATGCTATGATGCAGTTAAAATTATGTCTAGCACGACCCCCTCCGTGGTCGTTCTGGATTTAATGTGTCATAAAATTTACATGTTGGACTGACGCCCGGGTGGCGCGGCAACATCGCAGCTGACTCGTTAGAAATCCATCTCGCCTAAACGTCAATATTACATCTCGCACAAATAAAATGTCGTGTCGATCGCTATCGCCGACGCCATTGTGCGGTAATGTTATTTCTCTACCGGACCTGGAATAATAATAATAATAAAAAAAAAAAAAAGACAGATGCCGCTCAAATTTTATTCACATTTATTTTTTTTTTGAATAAACTTTTAACTTGAACGTTTGCTTTTAGTGTGCTCACAGAAAATTAGAACACCTTAAGCAGAGGAGTTTAATAGCAATTTTTTTGTAAGCAAAGTTACATTCCATCTCTAAGTCAAATTGGTCAAAGCTTCTCCAGTATTTACAAAAAAAAAAGAAAAAAAAAAGAAGAGAGAAGATGCTACACAAACATTGCATCTGATAGATTCCTTAAATTTTTGTCAAAGACCACTGAAAAAGCATTGTCTGCTGTAATCAAAACATACCACAGTATATAAACAGTAACCATTCCACTTATCACAGCTTGGTTGAGTTCAAAATTGCTTAAAAGGTCTTCCAGGATGACTTTTTTGTTTCACCGTTATCTTACAAAATGAGCGGGTGGAGAAAAAGAGCTGCAAACTTCATGTGCTTCTTGAGATCCAAGATTTCATTTGTACAATAATCACAGTTAAAAACACCCCGCCTATACATACTTACACTTTATTAAGGTCGTAAAACCAGCAATAAACAATAAAGCCTATACAACTCGTATGTCTACTGAATCACTGACTGGTACAGCTAATGAGAAGTGAAAAGCTCCTATGGTCTTTATATGACGTCCTAAACCTAAGCTCTTGGAATTGTATTTTTGTTGTCTTATAGTAAAAAAAAAAAAAAAAAAAAATCACTTAGTGTTGTAAACCGCATGGTCCTCTCATCACGTATAGATGTTGGTCTGTTGTTGTTTATTTAAGACTACTTTTTACGTAATAGTCTGTGGCACATTTCCCCAGGCACAAGGGTGCCACCTCCAAATCTTTCCCCCACCCTAAACCCCCCTTCATGTACATCTGGACTCAACCCCCACCTCCTTCATACCACGGGCATGTCCATACATTTTGACAACTTTACATTTTGTATAAAAATGCAAAATGGAAAAAAAAATAATAATACTGATGCAAAAGTATATGGCAGAATGTGGATTTTTTTTTAATCCGTTTTAATTATTTAAGCCACCCACCTCCCTAGCCCGTTGGAATAGAAGTAACAATGGACCGAGATGGGTTTTGTGTAAGGGGGGGGAGGGGGATGGAAACCCAAAAAACAAAGTTTAAAAAAAAGAAAAGAAAAGCTTTAAAATATCCCTGGTTTGTAGACAAGTTCTCCAGAGCCAGGAACTGGCACCACTCCAACATACAAACAGGGACATGGTCTTTGATTATCTTTTTCTTCCTCCTTTACTGAATTTCTTCCATTTTGCCCTTTGCATCATCTCCTAATCTACTCTGCAGCCTCGGCTGCAGCCGGTGCCTCTGGCGATGCCGCCTCCTGCGTTTCAGGAGCAGCCTCCTCCGCTTTCGGAGCCTCCTCGGCTACCTTGGGCTCCGCCGCTGGCTCGGCTGGCTTCTCCTCTGCCTTTGGTTCCTCGGCAGGTGTGGCGGCCTTGGTCTCCTCAGCAGGCTTCTCTGCCTCTTCCTTGGCCTCCTCAGGAGCAGGTGCGGCTTCCCCCTCTGCAGGCTTAGCCTCCTCGGCGGCTTCCGCCCCCTCCGCGGCCTCAGTCTTGGCCTCCTCCCCAGAGGCAGCGGCTTCCTCGTTCTCTGCCCCCTCGCCGGTCTCCTTCTTGGTCTTCTTGAAGGAAAAGCCGCTCAGCTTGAAGGACTTCTTGAGGGAGAAGCGCTTCTTCTTCTTCTTGGGTGTCTCGTTGCTGGTTGAAGGCGCGGCGCCCTCCTCCGGCTTGGCCACTGCATCGCCCTCGGCGGCGGGGGACGCAGCTTCAGCTTTCTCCCCATCTGCAGCTTCCTTCTCTGCAGGGGCGGCCTCTGCCTTGTCGCTCTCCTCAGCGGTGGCGCTGCCATTGGCCTGCACCTCCTCTTTCCCAGCCTCGGCAGCCGCAGGAGATGCATCCCCGTTCACTTTGACGTGACCATTTTCCTACACAAGGAAAAAGAATACAGTGGTAAAGCGCTGGCTCAAGAGCTTGGATTTGTAATGTGGATCAGTGCCACCGACCAACACAAGGGGGAAGCAGACACCGTAAAATGAACAGCGACAAAAACCACCAGCTCTCCATTCGGCGTTATGGGGGGGCGCAGAGCCTTGACTTTTACGCACAGCTACAGCGCACCAACGTCTAAAAATTGATAAGGAGGAAGGGGGGGGGGAATATCACACTTTGATTTCGACGAGTCTCCATGTTCATCATCTAATCCGATATTGTCTGGTATGGCACCGGCCACAGTGCTAAAACGCAGTGCCTCCACTGAATCGCAAGGGGTCGGTACCCATTCGCTCTTAGCGCAGCGCCAAAGGAAAGCAGCTGCTCATTAAAACAGCAGATGCTCATTAGTATACCAGATCACGAAGAGCAGCAGTCAGATGTATTAAAATATATATATATATATATAATTTGAAATAGGCAGTCGAAACTGGCATTGGTTGGTGAAACTTTTTCTTTTTTTTTGGAAACCCAGCGCAGCGGTGAGCTGCAGGACTCCGCGTATCCAACCGTGCGGAGCGCACCGTGCGGGTGCGCAGCTCCAAGCCTGAGAGCGGCAGCCTGCCATCTCCACTTTCTAGCATCTGTAACAAAAGGCGTGGTGCCACAGCCCGCGGAGAGCCATTGTTGGCGTCGTGCATCACGCCTCATCCCACTTAGGCGACCGCGTAGCCGAGCATTTCGACGATTAACCACCAAAAAAAAAAAAAATCAGCACGAGAAAACGCAAGCTTATTTTCCAAAATAGTGTTATTTCGGTGTGACCTGCAGACTGCGTGCCAGTCAACACATGGTCCCCCCCCTCCCTCCTTCCCAGGCGATCGCGCCGAGGAATGACCGGATCCAAACAAAGGATTCAGCCTCTTCCAAATGCCTCGACGCAGCCGAACCGCAATGTTAAAAACCCTTTCGTTTCCTTGCATCGATCGTGGACTCATCCCCCTAAATAGAGGCACAATCTCGCATTATGGGGGGGGGGGGTCCGTGTGTGCAATATTTCAGAAAAGAAAAGATCAACTGTTGCATATCTAAGCGTGTTATATTCTCATTTTCACAGCTGTGCCATTTCGCCGAAGCCTCCAACGGGCACTTTACGCACGGTTTGCGCCATTCGTGCAACTCCATCGTCTGCCATTTGGCGTTGATGGGCAACGAAGAGGATTCCTGCAAAAAAAACCCCACAACACCCCCCCCAACCAAACCCCCACCCCCACCCCATTTACCTGTCCGTTGGTTTTGGTGGGTGAAGCGGCGGTGGCGGCGGCAGCCTCCCCTGGCTTTTCAGCCGCGGTTTCGCCCTTCGCCGCTGTCTTGGAGAATTGCGCTCCCATGCTTCTCGCTCCAACAAAGAAAAGTCAAGCGATCCCGGAAAAAAAAGAGAGAACCCGAACAAAGACCCCGCAAAGCCTCCTTTTTCGCCCCCCTTACACGCCAGCCAAACCCCAAGAAAAAAAAAGGGCCCCTTCGCTTTAACGCGTCCCTCTGTTTGGAAAGTTGGCCGACGAGAGAAACCAAAAGTCCAGTTTGCAGCGAGCGAAATCGCAGAAAACGCGGCCAAGCGGAGGGGAAGAAGAAGAAGTGGTGGTGGTAATAAAAAAAAAACCCCCCGGGTTCGTTGCTGTGTCGCCGCGGACGGGCTGGAAAATGGAGAAATCTCCCTCGTTGCTAAGACGCGGAGTCCAACGCCCAAGCGCAGAAATGAATGGGCTCTCCGGGCGGTGACGTCAGCGCGCCCTTATTCAGCCAATCGCGGGCGGCCGCCTGAAAGTGGGCGGGGCTCCGGGGAAGGAGCCGAACAATGGGTTGTGCGGGATAGTACACCCGGGGGGGCGGGAGGGGGGGGGGGCAGAAAAGAGCGCTCTGCCCGGGCTGCGGACAATCCGTGTCTATAATGTGCAATCAGTTCGTCCGCAACGCTCGATGCGCGTTTGTTTTTTTTCTCCTCCTCCAGTTTGCGACACTTTGGAGAAGTCTTGAGGATAAGAGAGTTGATGATACGCGCCGCCTTCCTTTTGTTTTAAACCGATTTATTTGGATTAACCGTGTGAAGATGTGACACAATTGCATGGTAACCATTCACTCCGGCGGGGTAAATGTGCCATGATTGACCGCTTTCTGCAGGTTTATGTAACTTGACGGGTGCCTCGTCCAGCACAGCTTCCACTTTGATAAGATTTAGTCACAGCGGTCCACATTCCGCTTGCATGCTGTGTGGCGCGTTGGCTAAACGTCCCGAGGGCCAGCGGTGTTCTATTCTGGCGCCCACGTGCAGCATCTTTAACGAAATTCCTCTGAAATGCAGACCTATCAGGAAGATCACATCTTCACGGGTTAAACGAGAATTGGGGCCAGTTAAACATTTCGGGACAGTGGTCTTTAATAGCATGTGCTTATCTCGGCATTTTACGGGTATTAGCCCCACAGCTGTACGTGAGACATAACTGAATCATATCTATTAGCCATGATAATTAGAAGGGGAAACGAGAGGGGAGGAGCAGCAGATTGATATCAAAGCCATATATGACGTGCATAAACCTGAGTTGATGTATACACGCATGGAGTCTGTCCTGAGAACAAGGGTTGGATGAACACAAGGGGTACACTGTGGTGTAATTGTGTTGCTTCCTGGTAAGGCTGTTATGTTGTCAACATGACACACTGGGAATCCAGACAAGGGAGATCTCAGTTTAGTTAATGTCCTCCTCTTTCTAATGAGACTTTCATTGCTTTTTTCCTCTATTGTGGGACGTTGTGCAGTGCCATGGTGATGTGGTCTGCAGAAGTGAAGATGAGCAGAGGAAGTAGCGCACAGTTCATTGGATGCGCAAAACAAAACGACGTTTTTAGAGGCAAATTATTGGCAAGATGCAAAAACCCATATTGGAGATTGATAGCCAGTTGATTTCAAAAAGCAGCTGTGGTTTTTGTGCACTGATATTGTCTCCCCACACTTCAGACTACGGAAGTGGTGTGTCACACACATGGTTCACACTGTAATTCTCGGGTAATTTTTTTGTGTTGTTGGTTTTTAATAACGTTGTATGCTGAATGCTTGCCCAGTAAATGTGCACTTGAGGAAATGGTTTGCAATGTTTTGCCTTTTTAATTTTAACTGCAGAACTGGACTGTGTACAAAAGCCCCTCTATTGTCCCCTGAGCCCTCTTAATTAAAGCCAAATATTGAGAGTTTATGGTTCTCCACCATAGGCTTGCACATGTACCTTTAGCAAACAGAAACTGGCGTTCACTATACAACCTGTATTTCCAATGTAATGGTTTACGGAACATGAAACAAGACAAGTCACAATTAAGGTCTACTCACTTCCCCGTCTGGAACACTTGTAAGTCTTTTTTTTCCAACACTTTCTAACCTCCGTCAAACTTTCAACATTCACACAGCAGTATTACAGTAATATGGTGGGTGAAAGTTTGATTTGAACTTTATCAAAAAACATTTTAAGATGGAATCACGCTTTTGCCACTCTACTGTACACAAGCCCATAGTCCCTTAATTCCCATAGGAATTTGTAGGATGTCGGTGTGTGGGCATGCTTTGCCATGTCAGAAGGTGAGACGCTGCCAATGATGAGTGAATATTTCTCCTTGGGTCACACACTTGAGTCAGAGGTCGTTCAGGGTCACTAATAGAACCAATACCCACTCTCCCCTGGTACAGTCTCACATTGACAACACCTTACAGTGGCTGAGAGCCACTGTAAGGCTGTGTTTACAGGTCCCAGTAAACACAGTAAGGCCATGTCCACGTTAACACGGAGGAATTTGAAAATGCATCTTTTTTTTTTAAACTCCATTTAAGGCCTTCCGTTCACACAAAGCCAGCATTTTCAAAAGCCGAAAATGTATATTTTTTTGAAAACGCTCTCAGAAATGAATGAGTCTGAAGATGTCGTGTGTTGTAGTGCGGAGAGGGGAAACGTCAATGGAGCTTTTAAAAATGCCGACGCATGATTGCCATGTGATCCAGGCCACACATCCAAAATGGTTTAACGCGGCTTGGTGGGGAGTGGTGTGAAGCTGCCAACTCAAGGCGCTTGTGCCGGCCCAAAAGAAGAGATTTCTGTTTCAATGTGGACGACGACATTTTCAAAAATGAGCTGAAAGCACCAGTGTGGATGGAAATCTTTCTACCTGTTTTTGACATAACATCCATCCATCCATCCATTGTCCAAACTGCTTATCCTGCCCTCACGGTCGCGGGGATGCTGGAGCCTATTCGAGCAGTCGTTGGGCGGCAGGCGGGGAGACACCCTGGACAGGCCGCCAGACCATCGCAGAGCCGACACCCACACACACACCTATTCATTCCTAGGGACAATTTAGTACCGCCAGTTCACCTGACCTACATATCTTTGGACTGCGGGAGGAAACCAGAGCCCCTGGAGGAAACCCACGCAGACACGGGGAGAACATGCAAACTCCACACAGAGGACGACCCGGGATGACCCACCAAGGTTGGACTACCCCAGGGCTCGAACTCAGGACCTTCTTGCTGTGAGGTGACCGTGCTAACCACTGCGCCACTGTGCCACCAGACACTGTGCCACCTTCATTCATTATCCAAACCGCTTATCCTGCTCTCAGGGTCACGGGGATGCTTGAGCCTAAACAAATCGCTTGTATGCACCCTATGCATTCACACCTATGTCCTATCGGACTTGAACCTAGTTTTTCGACACTTGCGTTGTCGTCTCCTGACTCGATCCTTGCTTGTATTAACTCTCAAATAAATGAAATTGTAACCTTGTAATTGTAACATTGTAAAAGGCAATCGATTTTCATATTTGTAAGTTCAGCCTGTAATGATGCCTGTGGTAATAGCAATAATAATCCTCATCATTGTTGTCGTCATAGGAGCTTCTAAAACCAGAAACTGGACTTTGAAGGATCGAGGGGTCCTGGTCACCTTCAGTCATGAGCCCAGCAAGAATGGTCAGTAGGGCCAAATGTAGCTTGGCACGTCATTACAGATTCCAGTCAAAGTAAAGGAACCATAGAGATGCATCAACAGTCATCTCCAGTAAAATGAAGAATGCCCGTGGCTTTCAGAGGCCAACTAAGCAAAACTAAGAAACCAAGCAGGATTTTTGACAGAGACCTCGATAATGCTGCTAAGAGCAAAACCAAATGATACCTTAAATGCGAGGTGGTAAAAATGAGCTGTCTGTTGTGTCTTACAGCATCTTCTGTTTTGTTTTGTTCAAGACACATGACATGTAGCCTGACTATGGGCTCTACTTGGCCATCAGGAATAACTGCCAAGGGCCAATACATGACAGTCACCAAGTACTCCTCCTCCTCCTTCTTCCTCATCATCTTCTTCTTCTTCTTCTTCGAGATTTTACATGTTTGAACCCTAAGGTTTGACATGTTTTTGTAGTGTCTTAGTCAACAAAACAAGTGTGAAAGGAAGCCCTCAACAGAACACAATAAGAGAAGGCGAGGGGGAAAACAGGAAGTATGCAAAGACAAATACTCTGTGGCCAAGTTTGTTTTGGTTCTGTTTTGTGGTTGCGTTAGACTTGAGTGTTTTTGTATTGAAGAGATCGGGTACGTACTTGGTGTCTTTACCTTGCCGTCAGGCTGGTTATTCTTAGATCCAATGTGCTATCAAGTGTATCGCCTCGTCAACAGCGAGTGAAATTAATAAATAATCGAATGAAAGAGAAAAAAAATGGAAGTGAGTGTGCAGTCTTGTCACAGTTCGGACACTTGTCAAATCTTTTTGACAGCCTGTTCGGTCATGTAAGTGCATGTGCATCCATGTGGCACCTGTGCATGTGTTTTGTCACTCGCTCAGCCAAATGACAGTTAAGCTGGTACCCAGTTATCTTTTGCATGTGTGTGTGTGGGGGGGTGGGGGTGGGAGGGTGGGAGGCGACACCCATGTGATCTGCCCCAAAGAGGAAGTGAGTTTTTTCAAGCAGGTCTCACGTCCCCCATTTGAAATGCAAATACATCACACAGACAATGTCAACTGTACTCTCACTGTACCCAGAGACAAAGAAAACAGATACGGCTTGGCACAAGTCAGAATGGGCTTCCTGGAGCCTTTTTTTTTTAATGTCAGGAGTTTGTCAGTTATCCCATGCTATGCAAAACAGAGCAACAATGGTACTTTTACCTGCCACATAAAAGGCACCACCTCCCACTGTGTATACCGCACACCCCAATAAATTCAGGTGGTCCAAATGTAATCTGAACAAGAAATGGAAATGGACCGCTTTAAAATGTTCTAATAGTAGAACTTGTCTAATGTAGATAGTGCTTGAACCTTACAGAACTTTAATCATCAGCACATTCATCTAATTATGTTCATTTACAGCTCAACAGGTGTTACTTTACTAGAGAAGATAATACAATTTGGTCCCTGGTGGAGAAAATGTGTTCATATCCTTGTAAAAGAATGATGAACCCATTCTTAGTCTGCATATATTTATTCTTTTAACACAGTATCTATTTATATGAGGAGTGTTAATTCGCCTTATTGTCGTTGCATGGATTTAGTAGAGCGTCCGCTTTCAAACTGGCACACTGCTGCAAAGTACACATTTTAGTACATTACAATTTAATTTAGCAGATGGTTTTATCCAAAGTGACGTACATCTGAGAGTTAATACAACACAAGCAAGGATCTAGCCAAGAGACAACAATGCAAGTAAGCGCCAAAAAACTAGGTTCAAGTCTGATAGAAAATAGGTGTCTACAGGCAGTCCACAAAGGCAATGCATAAGGTTCATAGAAGTGTGTTTTTTTCTTTTGTATTTTTATTAATACCATCAGGTGTGTGGGTGTTCATGAAAGACCTGGGTCTTAAGCTTCTTCTTAAAGATGGAGAGGGACTCAGTGGATCAAATGGAGTTTGATAACTCATTCCACCGCCGGGGAACTACAGAAGAGAAGAGTCTCGCTAGTGACTTAGGGCCCCATTGTGGCGGAAGTGCCAGGCACCTTTCATTGGTAGAGTGTAGTGAGCGGGACTGAGTGTAGACCTGAATGAGGGAGTTCAGGTAGGTGGGAGCCGTTTTAGTTGCTGTTTTGTAAGCGAACATCAAGGTTTTGAATTTGATGTGGGCAGCAACTGGGAGCCAGTGGAGGGATATGAACAGCGGAGTGACATGGGCTGTTTTGGATTGGTTGAAGAACAGATGCGCCATTGCGTTCTGGATCATTTTCAGATGTTTGAAAGTGCATGCAGGGAGACCTGCCAGTAAGGAGTTGCAGTAGACAATGTGTGATATTACAAGAGCCTGTACCAGGAGTTGTGCTGCATGCTCAGACAGGTAGGGTCTAATTTTCCTGATGTTGTACAGGGCAAATTGGCATGACTGAGTAATCAAGGCCACGTGAACCTTAAAGGTTAGTTGGTCATCAATCATGACACCCAGGTTTCGGGCAGACTTTGTGGGCATGAGTTGGGTTGATCTGAGCTGGATATTGATCTGCTGTTGTATGGATGGACTGGCTGGGATGACAAGGAGCTCAGTCTTAAATAGGTTAAGCTGAAGGTGGCATTCTTTCATCCATGCAGAGATATCAGCAAGGCATGACAATATCCGTGCCGAGACTGTGAGGCCATCTGGCGGGAATGATAGGAAGAGCTGGGTATCGTCAGCATAGCAATGGTATGAGAAACCATGGGGAGCAGATGATTGCACCAAGTGAGGTAGTGTATACCGAGAAGAGAAGGGGACCGAGCACTGACCCTTGAGGCACTCCTATGGATAAGCCGTGTGGTTTGGACACTTTTCCCCTCCAATATACTCTTAAAAGATCTCCCTGAGAGATAGGATATGAACTAGTGGAAGACAGGTCCTGCGATACCAAGCTCAGAGAGTGAGGAGAGGTTTAGTGCAGTCTCGGTAGAGTGCCCCTGCTTAAAGCCAGACCGGTTTGGATTGTACAGATTGTTCTCGGAAAGGATTTCAGAGACTTGGTTAAAGACCGCACGCTCAAGTATTTTTGATAGAAAGGGTAGAAGTGAAACTGGTCTGTAGTTTTCAACATGGGCTGGGTTGAGTGTAGGTTTTTTGAGCAGTGGGGTGACTTGAGCTTTCTTAAATGCAGTGGGGGAACACACCCATTGTAAGCGAGGAGTTGATGATGTATGTGACTGCAGGGTTAAGTACGGGAGAAATGGTCTGTAGGAGGTTGGATGGTATCGGTAGTGGAACGAGAGTCCAGCAGAAGCTTGGCGACTTTCTCCTCAGTTGGGGAGGGGGGGGGGTGAGTGAGGCATAGTTGGTCAGGCTCAGAGAACTGGTTACTGATGGCAGAAACCTTATCAGTAAAGTCTGAGGTGAACATGTAGTACAAATACATGTACATGTAGCACATGTATTTGTAGTACATGTAGTATGAACATAGTACAAATTGGGATCAGCTTGCAACAACACCCTCTGGTAGCTTTTAGCTGACTGATGCTAATACTGTCCTGCAGAAGGAGTCAGGAGAGGCCATGAGCCCCGGGTTACCTCTCAACATATTGTTTTTGTGTAAACATGACATATCTGTTGTATGATGTATTCATCACACAACACATAGAAATTGCAGGACTTGATGTGAGCATTAGATGGGAGGGAAGGAG
This sequence comes from Lampris incognitus, assembly GCF_029633865.1. NCBI lineage: Eukaryota > Metazoa > Chordata > Actinopteri > Lampriformes > Lampridae > Lampris > Lampris incognitus. Next base: position 40,248,150 of record NC_079225.1, on the reverse strand, counting down.
AATCAGGAGTGGCGAAGGCACGCCCATGTCCATTCTACTCATACCATCACTCTAGTTAGATTCATGAAGGGTGTGTGTGTGTGTGTGTGTGTGTGTGTGTGTGTGTGTGTGTGTGTGTGCGTGCGTGAGTGTGTGCGTGCGTGAGTGTATACAAGACAGTTATGAACTGTTGCTTTAAGTCCCATAAATGGAGAGTAACTAGCTGAATTGCTGGGCTTGGCATTTTGCTGTATTCTGGTTATAAAGAAATATGCAGCACTCCCAAAAGCGCATCTCTTTAAGTGGCCAACCTTAATAGCCTCAAGACCTGCTGCAGGGCAGTTTCACTCACACCGCTTTCCAGAGGACCACAAAGACCCCTGTGATTCTTACTGAGCAGTTTGAATAGTTTCACAGGCAAAACCTGCAGCGCAAACAAGACAGTGTGACTTCACACTGACAATATTTGAAAGGATAACTATTTTAGAGCTTTTAATGCAGGGATTTCTTTTGTCGTTATTGACCGCCAGTGTAGCAATGATTTAAACTATCTGAGAGACGGCCATCTTCACAGGTTACGATGTCTTAAGGTTAACCTAAATAACCTGTAATTTACTTCGCAAGATGAGTTGAAGCAACAAAAAAAAAGGTCTTCTGCCACTTTAAAACAACAACAACAGCTTTATTTGGGCTATTTTAATGGCAGTTGTGAAGTTGCAAATAAAAACTGATTAAGATCCCAAAATGCTGAAAGAATTCCCTTTTGATATAAAAAATGTCTTTACTAAGCCATGAGATGGAAAAATAAAGTGATAGTTTGACAAAAATTGCACTTAATGTTGGGATGGGTCCATGGCTCTGGAGTCGGAGGGATGAGGGTCTCTGTTAAGGGGGGGGTCTCTGTTAAGACATTTGCTATATGGATTCTTTGCTGGCTGTATAACAAGTTCAACTAACACTTGTTCTGTAAAAAAAACCAGTCTGTTATTCAGCAAATCACAATACACATATATACACAACAGATGCTGTGTGTTTATGCTAACAGGGGAGCCTGTGTGCACACTAACAGGCGGTGGGAGGATGGCGGCGCATGATGCTGGGAGGGTCGTTCTAACAGGAAACACCCAAAAAAATACAGATGTGTTCAATTTTCCAAACCCCACAGTGTTGTGTTCAACTTTGACAGCACACGAGGCTGTCGGTGGACACACATTAGCTGCCGCAAGACGCAAACTTGTGAACCTTCACATGCAGGAGCGTCCCCTAAAAAAAACTACCCCCCCCCGACACCAACTCAAGATAAACAGCATTGTTCAGCTGTAAGCCCCCCCCCCCCGATAACTTGTTGGCAAAACATCTTGTTCGCTGACCGACACAAGTTGTCGGTGCAAACACCTTTACAAACCACCCTCACCTTGCAGGAGGCACGCCCACGGCCGCCTCAGGGCGCACGAGGCGCCGGGCTTGAACGCATGACTTTTCACGTGCCCCCTTGTTGAACAGTAAATCACACACCGCGCGCTCACATCAACCTTCATTTTCATAGATCAACAAAGCCATCGTGACTTCTGGAATCCGCCGTGAAATTTGAATTTTCCTGCGAGTGGAACGGGGCGGACAGAGCGAGGCATTGTGCGTACGGCAAAGGGGGGTGTTATCGGTGCGACGAGGCGCTGCGGTCGTTTCAGCCTTCGGTATCTCAGTGCAGGCGGCACTCGTCAGCCATTTTGGTTGGGGTTGGGCAGACCCAGCGTTGTGAGACTAGGACGTCACCTGCTTTAAAAATCCTCCGGGTGCTGAAACCACAACTGACGACTAAGTAATGGGAGTGATTAACACGTTGCACAAACAGTTAAAACCATCATCGCAGGGCTTTTCCGAGCAATTGCCCTGCCATAAACCCTAGTGTCATTAAAATATAATGCAAATGATAATATTGACCGGCCACACCTTGTTTACTAGCTGCCCCAAGCCGTTAGCAAACACGCTTTTTACCTGAGGACTCAAACAGCCGATGAGGACACATGGCGCGTGTAACATTTGAGATGTTTTTGTTCCAAAAAAATGACCAAAGACACCATTTTAACAAAGTGTTCATCTGCATAAGATATGGTCCTTACTCAGTCAAATCAAGGTAATATTTGTGGGGGGGGGGTTCCCTCCTAAATGGAACAGTTGTTTGGTCTGTCAAGAAATCCTTGCAGGACTTCCGTGTGACTCATTCCGAAAGGTGAAACGATCCGATCGGATCTCCTTTTTGTATTTTTTTTTATATCACTTCCAAAATTTTTTGTCAGTGTTCCTTCATTGCAATGTTACAAGCAACCCGGCCGTCAACTTCTCCTTTTAGGCGTTTAAGATGAAGGCCTCATCCAAGTCACTTGACGGAGATCACCAGTAGAATACCCAGAATTCATCCATCCATTTCATCATCCAAACCGCTTATCCTGCTTAGACCGTGGGGATGCTGGAGCCTATCCCGGCAGTCATTGGGCGGCAGGTGGGGAGACACCCTGGACAGGCCGCCGGTCCATCACAGGGCCCACACACATTCACACCGAGGGACAATTTAGTACGGCTGATTCACCTGACCTACATGTCTTTGGACTGTGGGAGGAAACCAGAGCCCCCGGAGGAAACCCACGCATACACAGGGAGAACATGCAAACTCCACACAGAGGACGACCCAGGACGACCCATCCAAGGTTGGACAACCCTGGGGTTCAAACCCAGGACCTTCTTGCTGTAAGGCGACTGCACTAACCACTGTGCCACTCTGCCGCCCACCCAGAATTCCAAGACAGCTAAAAGTCGGAGCAAAAGTTCATCGGGTTTTTTTTTTCAAGTCTCGGGTTTATTCATTGTGTGCAGCCGTTACGCAGGGTTTGATGCAGGGAAATGCTTCCTTGGTCTCGGCAATCAAAATGAAACCAGCAGAAACAGAACTGAGAAGTAAGGAGGGCAATTAAGGGAATTTTGCTTTCTTTTTTAAAAAAATTTATTTGGGTAATTTCCCCAAGCCCACACTTCCCTCTGGCACATATACCTACACCTGGCCTACACCTGCTGCCCTCCAGAGTTCACGCTGACTCGGTTTTGGGGTTTTTTTTCCCCGCCTGGACTGCAGATAAACGAGGGATTTTACAAATGGCATGGGGCTTTAACGCGAGGCGACAAGACTCGGTAATACCCCACGTCCTGTCAGCGACGCCGGCAGACACTGTGCACTGTTTATCACAATCTCTTTACTTCCTCTTTTCACCTGTGTTCTGTTCCCTCCCTTTTTTTCTATCTGGTTTGTTTAAAACCTTCATGTCCTCCTTTCACAACAAAAAACAACAAAAAAACATCCCGATGCCTTGCTCCGAGCAGTTCTCACCAACAAGGAGTGCCGGGATACACTCACCCTAGAGAGAGGGAGAGAGAGAGATGGAGAGAGAGAGCGAGAGAGGTGAAGAGAGGTGGAGAGAAAGAGAGCGAGAGAGCAAGAGAGAGGTGGAGAGAGCGAGAGGTGGGGAGAGAGGGAGAGGTAGAGAGAGAGTGAGAGAGGTGGAAAGAGAGAGAGAGAGGTGGAGGCGACAGAGTGATGGAGCATTGTGAATGGCTGGGGACAAAACAGTGGGGAGGAGCCCACTGACCTGGCTGAATAGGACAAGGACAGGAGGAGAATGGAGCCTCTCTAAAACTCAATCTGCCCAACCGTTAATGTTTGCCCACAGCCTTTCTACCCCCCATTACAGGAAACCTTGTCAGAAGGGGCCTATTGAGGCCTGTGGGAATAGCCCGACTCCAGCCTCTTTTGGCCAAGCTGAGATTGGTCTGTGTGCGCGGTACACAATAGGTATAGGAACCAAACACTCATACCCGCACAAAAGATTCTGGGAAACGTGATAGTCCCTTTTCTTCCTATGCTTGCATTTATTGCGACGGGGAGGCCGAGGTAGCGGGCTTTCCGCCGTGAGTTGTAGAATTGCAGGTCTCGCCTCCCTCGCCGCTAGTGCAGCCCCGGTCATCACTCCTGTTGCTTTTTGTCCCGGTTCGTCCGCTGCCTTCCCCGCCCTGGCCAGGAGCACCGAGGGGATATATCTCCTTCTGTTTTGGGTGTGCCTCCGTACCGACGCAGATGGTGACTGCGGGCTGCCCGCGTCTTGCACGACGCACCGAGCTTGTCGCCCGACAGCGGTGACCTCATGCTCCTCCTCGGCGTGGACTCCTTTTTTTTTTTTTTCTTTGTCGACGGATAACGCGGGCGTTGGTTAACAAACGGGGGTTGTTTTGCAGCGAGGGCTTTTGTGTTTTCCAAGCAGGAGAGATCACGGGAGGCTTTTGACTTCTCTCTGCCTCTTCATGACTAAACACTTAACAAGCTGCTTCGGAGCGTCCATTCAAAGGCCTTTTCCAAACCGGGCCAAATCTTCCCACTCCTCTGAGTGGGAGAAACTTCATCCTTAGGAGAGAAACTATGACAATTTACTGATATAACTCCTACATCGATTAACCCCCCCCCCTTTTTTTTCCTCTCCAGTTGTACCCTGCCAATCACCCCACTCTTCCGAGCCGTCCCGGTCGCTGCTGCACCCCCTCTGCCGAGCCGGGGAGGGCTGCAGGCTACCACACGCCTCCTCCGATACACGTGGAGTCGCCACCCGCTTATTTTCACCTGACAGTGAGGAGTTTCACCAGGGGGACGTAGCGCGTGAGAGGATCACGCTGTTCCCCCCCCTCCCCGAACAGGCGCCCCGACCGACCAGAGGAGGCGCTAGTGCAGCGATCAGGACACACACCCACATGGTCAATTGTGCCTGTAGGGACGCCCGACCAAGCCAGAGGTAACACGGGGATTCGAACCGGCGATCCCTGTGTTGGTAGGCAACGGAATAGACTGCTACGCTACCCGGACGCCCCCTCTTACATCTATTATGTGTTGCTTTGTGTGTGTGTGTGTGTGTGTGCATGTGTGCGTGTGTCGTTATTTGGCACCTGGAAGTAATAGTCTCACATTCCAAGGCTGATGTTAAGTGTTTCTCATTAGAAAAGGGAAAAAGCCTTTCACATCTTCAATGTTGGCACGGGTGAAAAACAACAACAACAACCATAACAAATTCCTCTTAAGTTGTCATCTAAAAAGAAACATCCCCCCCCCCCATACTCTTGTCTCAACCTATATCGGCCATAGCATCGATCAAAGACAGGCTGAAACTGCTGTGGGATACGTTGCGTGTTGTGATCAGTGACAATTTGCACGCCTCTCCTTTTTTGAAGAAGTGATTTAAAACAGGCCTGTGGTTAGAGAGAGGGAGCGTTAGAGTGGATGGTGGTCTGTGTGTGTGTGTGTGTGTGTGTGCTGGGGGGGCTTCACATTGACTGTTGTTTGCGGGGCTTGTTGATAAGACTTTTGTCTGTGCAGATCGCTGTCTCAGCACGGGCTACAGCCACAGGAATGCCACCGGCTGACAGATGCAGTACAGCCCGGCCAGCATGTGTCTCCCTGAGTAAACGCTGGCCGACCAAGCTTTAATGCTGCAGCAGAGAGAGAGAGAGAGAGAAGAGAGCAAGTAAATAGTTTCATTTACTTTATTTTCAGACTTCTAAAAAGAAGAGTGATGTGGAAACACGGCGGGCGGGTCGTCTTTTCAGACACGGAGAAACATTTGTGAAACAGTTTGATTTTCTGTTAGTCACAAGTGGAATTATCTCACTGTTGGTTTCTCTGTTTAAGAATAATAAGATTTCAAGACAGCATACTGAATTAAAAGTTTTTGGGAATATGGATGGTTGCAGGGTACCCCTCTGTCCATTCCCTCTTTGGATTTTTTTTTTTTGTTTTTTTGGAAGAACAGCAGCATGTTGATGGAAAGGGTGTCTCAGGTGTAAGTCCATTAACCCTGATGGCATGGGTAGACGAATGAGACACTTGTCACGGCACGGGTGTTTCTGGACATTTCGCTCTCCATCCTTTTGACATTTTACCGTCAAGACAATAAAATGAACACTTCTACTCCTCAGAAAAATCCCTAGAAATGTATGGCCATGGAAAAACAAGGATATTAAAAAAAAAGAAGCTGTGTACATGCCAACTGAGAAAAACCCCGTGAGACAATTTATCTGGGCTTTTAGTAAAATAATTTGAAAAATTTTGCAAGACAGAACAACCTGTGTACATGGTGTCCCAACCTGTGCCGTCGGCCATGTTCCCATCCACATCTTCAGGAGGCACAGCTATTCAGGGCCCCGTGTATGCAGGCTTTGATTACAACCAGCAGCCAAACACTACACCAGCTGGTTAGTGACAAACACACACACACACACACACACACACTGGTTAGTGGCTAATCAGTGAAATCAGCTGGCACACTAATTGGCAGTGTTGAACTTGATCGTATGGCCTGTTAGGATGGTCTTCAGCCCCCTGGCATAGGGGGCTCAACCCTTCACAGTTTCTTCAGTATGCCAACAAAGCCTCCAGCAAGGCCTGGGCTCTGTATAACATGTCCACAACAATCCTCTTTGATCGCCCCCCTTCAACCATTTGCTCCCAATTAACAACGAACCCGTGGTGAGGATCTCTGATCCCTCGCTTTATGGTAAACAGGGCGGCTGCTGCGTGTGGTGCGTCAGATCAGCAGGAATTTAAGAGACAGCAGGAACAGGACCCGAGTAACGACTTGTGAACCCCCCCGTCCCCGTCCCCACCACCACCACCCTGCAAACACACACAAACAAACAACAAACAAACAGCCCATCATCTTCGCCATGAGGCATTCCCAGCATCCCTCAGCCCCGACTTCCATCAATCAACAGTGACAACATCGGAGCCAAGAAGTCGCATGTTTCTGCCCCAGGGGTCGACATAATCTCCCAGTGATGGCTCATTTGATTCATATCTAAGTATTGCTACTCCATCACTGTTAACAATCAGGCAAATTGGTTTTATTAGTGTCGGTATGGGTTAAGTGTGGGTTGCTTGTTTGCTCCTTTTTGTTGGCATGCTGATGATATTTATTTTGGTGAATTTCAACTATGTTGGTCTGGTTGATGTGCAGCATCACAGGTTGATGCCAGAAGTGAAACGAGACAGCGGAAAAGAACTTTTCAGAAAGATAGGACGCTTTAAATCAAGAAACCACATCAACGATTTAAACAACAGTTGGTCACATGACGGCATCGCTCCTCATCCCGGCTGAACGTTTGTGCTTGTCGCCTCGCCTCCTCTTTTTGATTGACTGGGGAAGTCCACCCGAGGTTGAACGAAGCCCAGACTCTGCAAATGCAGAAATTGTAGAATTAACAGACACGGTCAGTGAGTTTCTGTCACGAGTCTGGAGTTTTTGAACCCCCGAATATGTGAAAATGGCAGAGTATTTGCCCACTGACCAAGACACCCCTGGACTGGGAAAAAAAAAGACAAAGGTATCCTGAATAAGCTAAACACCTTGGGTTTTACTGCACCACACACACGTTTGTTGAACCTTTACTTCAAACACTGTGTTAATTTAAAGTGCATGGCTGGTTAGCAGGAGAACGGCCGTTCTCTTTGAGCCTGTTCGTTTGGTATAAAGAGAATTAAACAGTGCCTCCATCTGTGGCAAAATTCAAAGCAATGCTGTCAAGTTTTATATGGGCAAAATAAATTTGACATACGGCTTAAATTTTCTCCACAGCTAATGAAGACCCCACATGGGTATTCTAAGTCACAGTCCATTAACTATGTACAGTCCAATGCAAAGTGTCACCGGACCTCACATACAGGTGCTTGCAATTTGGAGCTTAGTGAAAATAAATCAAATGTCCTGCTTTTTTTTTTTTTTTTTAGCAAGGGCTACCACTTAACTTGGACTTGGATCATGTATAGCTAACGTATTGTATTTCATCTGAAGCAGTGACTCTTATAATTTTGGGCAAATGCAAACATTGATGCCCAACAAGACTGGGAAAAGTAAATGTTTCTTTATTTGCATTCCTGAAGGAGGGCCAGAAACCATGATAGTGACACACTTCCTACTCCAAGAGAAACCGGTTTCGGGTTCCAAAATCCCCAAGAAAATGGCAATTAATGTTTATTTCGTGTCCCATGTCCTCCTTAAAATGAACTCCCACAGCAAAGCTGCTACTTTCTTGCACTGACTCTTGGTGATCTGAGTTTCTCGGAAATGGCTAACACGTTCAACCAACTTCCTGTGGTACTTAATCCGTAGTGGCCATTGTTGTTATCATAAACTTGCTAAATTGCTTTTTCATCATTCTCTTTGTTGTGACTGGTAGGTAAGGAGGATCCTCCTCCTCCTCCTGGATTCCGGTGACGGCACAGGACAAGTGAGGAACCACAATTACAATCTTCCATCACTTTATCCAGATTATTGTCACAATTTGATTTAATTGATGCTTGGAGAAGAAAAAAATCCAACACCAGACAGTCCACATGGGTAAAGGTCTCAGGGAACTGGGTCAGTGCTGCCAGGCTAGACAGGGTGTATATCACCAGACACCTTAACACCAGGTTAGTCAGGAGCAACAAATTTCCAGTTGGCTTTACAGATCACCACTTAGTCAATGTTATTTTATGTCTTTCACCAACAAAAAAATATAAATCTTTCTGGCATTTTAACATGAATTGACTACAGCCAGAATAATACCAAAGCTAACCTAACATAACCTTAACTGATAGCTAACCTTAACTGATGGCTAACCCAAAACCTAATCCCATGACCGTCTTCGTCCCTGATTTGCAAAGGTACGACATCACAGCCGCGTGATTGGTCAGTTGCGGTGATGGTCCGGGAGCAACATGAATTATGATGTCGTAGGAACAACACCAATACAGCGATATCAGATACACCATTTTTTATGAGTACTTTTACTTCTACTTGTGTAAACATTATTGGAAAGTAGCTATACTTTTCTTGAGTACCGTTTTTGTTTACTCTGCCCATCACTGTTCAGAACATCTTAGGAAGTCAAGGTGCTCTATCTGTAAGGATCGCCCAGATGCCACTCACGCGATACGGTGTCAGGCTCAACAGCAATGTACTGGCCTCAGATCTGGCCCAGGACTTGTGTTGTATGCAAGCCCCTTTTGTACAATATATTTCTTACAAGAGAACTACTAAATTTATGAAAACTATCATGGAGACCCGCTAAATGCAGATTTTACCTGCTCGTGATCAGTTTGTGTTTTTTCCACTCTGTACAGAAAGACACGACTCACCATTAGAGAGCTTGTTTGCACATTAAAACACTCCAATTATTGGGGGACTTTTAAAGATTTTACCCTGGAACATCATGTTTATGTCCTCGTGTTTCTTTATGTTCAGCATCTCACCAAGATGAAATCTGAGCATGTTCAAAAGGAACACGGTTATAAGGGGAAAAGCAGGAATTTGAGTTTCATCGGTTGCTGAAAATGGCAGCGCGAGCCAGCTGGGTGAGAGATGAAGAGGCGCTCTGGCAGCCAGTCAGCTGGCACCATTGCAGCTTTTTGAGAAGCCGTTTCGGTGATGGAGGGAGGACTTCCTGGATATCTGTTCTGGGCCACGGTGCAGTTCTGATGCACCTGGTATTTTCACACCAGCAGTGGTTACTGCATTAATTCAACCCACAACATGCCCGTGGAGCATCCAGTCTTATAAACAGTGCAGTAAAACATCATTAGCTAGATTAATCACAGTAAAATGAAATCTTATTACAGCTATGCAGTTCAGTCTGTAACCCTTTTGAGCGACTCAGTCTTTTTCTTTTTTGGACGTATCCCCAGGCTGCTTGGAAGTAATATTTAAGATTTTTACAAAAAGTCATAGAGAAGTCCCTCCATGATGTTTGAAATGATGGCGAGAATTATAAACTCCACATGGAACCAGAAACTCGGGGCTAATCAAATGACAACCACCTTTTGCACCCCACCTTTGTGAGACGGCTATAAGTGTGACCTTTCTTAAAAAAAATTTTTTTTTAAATGAAAGGGGAAAAAACTGATCTTGTACAGAAAAAACAGCATTTCTCCTTTTTAATATCCAATTTCTTAAAAAAAAAAAAAAAAAAAAACAACCACAACAGAAATGTTGTTGGAGTGCAACCTCTCTTGTGGGCCAGACCCTTCAACGTTATGCTGTGAAGTTGGAGGAAGCTGGGTACTTCAAAATCAGGACGATCAGAACGTCCATGGATAGCTAAGAAGGTCAGAGCAAGGGCGGCTCCTCCACTCACCTGACCTTCACCATCAACTGCGTCACTACAGAAACAAACTGACAAGGCTGTTTTAATGGACTGTTTAGCAAAAGCACACAGCTTCACCTTTTAATGCAATGCAAATAAATAATAGATAACAAATAAAAGATGCTGTAGTTTCTTGGTGGCCTTAGGACAAAATGGATAGCTAAACTGATGTTCTGTTGTTGTTGTAGCTCTATGGATATAGCACTCATACAGGAAGGATGATGGTCAAGCCACTCTGAACACCATCCATCCATCCATTATCTGAACCGCTTATCCTGCTCTCAGGGTCGCGGGGATGCTGGAGCCTATCCCAGCAGTCACTGGGCGGCAGGTGGGGAGACACCCTGGACAGGCCGCCAGTTCATCACAGGGCCACACACACACAGTTATTCCTAGGGACAATTTTAGTAATGGCGATTCACCTGACCTACATGTCTTTGGACTGTGGGAGGAAACCAGAGCCCCCCGTAGGAAACCCACACAGACACGGGGAGAACATGCAAACTCCGCACAAAGGACGACCCGGGACGACCCCCAAGGTTGAGCTACCCCGGGGCTCGAACCCAGGACCTTCGTGCTGCGAGGCGACCGCACTAACCACTGCGCCACCGTGCTGCCCCTCAGTGAACACAGTTTTTATAAAGTAACCACTTAGCTTCCTTTCACTTTGTATTGGACATAGGTAGTCAGTTGTTGCACAGGGGGTGATGGGATACCTTGCAATGTGAACCAAGCTTACGGCAAAGGAAAGGAGATGGACAAAAGTTGACGTTCAGTTAACCTTATCGGGAATCAGGAACATTTATTTGTCATTTCATTCCATGCAGCTGCGCACATGAAATGAAACGATATATCGTTTCCCCCAGCCCATAGCAGTGCAACACAAAGACAACAACACATATCCAAACTACGCGAACACATTATTCCAAACTGCAAAAAACTACAAAAACACATATATCCAACATATAAAAAAACAAACAAACAAAAAAACCTCGCTGTCCAAGAGAGCGAATGCCAGCCAGGATTGCTGTTGGACTACCGGTCTGCATGGGCTAGCAGTTAGCTTAGCCTGCCCTGCTTATTCAGATGAGACCGCAGTTTGTAGTGTGATCAGCTATTGGACAAGTCGTGCAGGGGAATATGAAAAATATTATTGTGATTATCATAGGGCATTTCACACAGTATCCATATGCATCACGATATCTTCCTGCATACGTTTAAGAATCCAGCTGAGGTTCATCACGCTGAACTGTCTGGTAATATACAGTATAATAGCAAACGAAAATTAGTTTTCAAATAATACTCCCTCAAATGCTTCAGACCTCATTTAGTGAGAAATTTTAGGTGCCGCCCAATGACTGCTGGGATAGGCTCCAGTATCCCGTGACCCTAATTGGGACAAGCGGCTTGGATAATGGGCGGATGGAGATTCTGTATCAGAATTATAGATGACAAAACTGTTTATCACAAAATGACAATACCAGAATTTCATCGTCATACAATACTGCTATAAAAAACGATAAACAATAATATTGAATGATCGCCCAGCCCCACAAACAAGATCCAGTTTGCTCTTGGCGTCATTCCCCTGAGAATTAATTGAAGCGGATTGAATTGAATGACCAGGCCGCTCACGTCCACGAGTGGGAAGGGTGGATGCAAATCTATGCCAATGCATTTCAACCATCACAGGGTTGGCTCCATCCAAAAAAATGTTGATGCACTTCCTTGGATCAGAGGGTCTGTTCAATGGCATGTGTTATGTGAAATAATCGTGTACGGTTAATGGAAGAAAACAAACAGGCAGTTGATCACAGTAAAGATTATTCCGCTGACTGCTGCAGACCTTCTGAATTCATACTTTGACCCAATGACTAAGAGTGAAGTTGACATTTGATTCGATGGCATAAAACGTTTTGTAAGGGCGCTCTTTGGTATTTTGTGAATGTAATACATGAAGGAAGACTTTCTAGGATACACTGAACAGTTATTTATGAGCAGTTTTTTTCCCCCATGTAGTGAGGCAGTGAGGATTTTTCAGTTGATCTGCTGTCATCACCCACGGATGACCCAGAGCTGGTGAGTTGAGGATAGCTAGCTTCTTCTTCTTCAGGTAATTACTGTAGGTTGTCAGAGGGTTTGGAGAACGCTCTCATTTACTTATTTAGCAGCTGTTGCTGTTTGAATTCTCAAGCACCTCCTCATGGGACCTCTTCATGGGAAGTGCTGTCTCCTTGCTAGGTTCTGGACTACGTATTGTGTTTGGCTAGAGAGAATAACAAGTGTTTGAATTGAAGTTGTTGGAGATGCAACAAACCTGCTGCTTTGCTGCTCAGATTCTGCCGACAGCCAAATAAGTGTGCTCATAGGAATTTGTCTTGTTGGAATGCTCATTATAAAGAGGCACAGAAATGAACACCAAGTTTTAAAGTAGAAAAAACTGTAGAAATATCTGTGTAAGAGGATGTACTTGCATATAAATAGTTATCTAATCATACAAATATAACATTTGTATTCAGTTGGACTCTTCGATACTGTATTCAGATATTTAGTAATGCACCAGTAAGAGTTGTGCTGCTGGGAAAACTGCCCCTCCTCAACAAACTCCATTCCTTGGACAGTTTAATCTAAAGGGGTTGGCAGCATAATGGGAGTGCACATTTTCAAAATGCATGGCCACAGTGGTAGAACCGAACTCCTGGAGTCATTGGTGCCATACGTGATCAATGGAGCTACAGGACCACACTGCTGCAGCCTGCAATGCATGCACACCTAGTTGAAAGGAGCGTTTAAATTGGCACCAGCTTCCTGTTAGCAGCACCAGTCCGAATTGAACGGGACTGAAACAGCTTCTCTCTACACCGCATGCCAGCTTTTCCGTTGACCTCCGGAAGCTCCGTAGCAAGAATGAGGAATATAAATGTTGATATCCTATAATATCCTGTTTCAAAGGACTGCGCTTGTGGAACAAATGGTTTTACTTTCAATTGACTTGTGCAAGCACTGCTAACAATGCCCAGGGGACGTGAATGCCAATTAGCCCCCCCCCTCCCAAACCAAAGGGGGAAAAAAAAACAAAGTCGCAGGCTGTGAAAATGCTTAAATGTGCAAAGATTGTTTTGCAATAAGCAGGAAGGAGTTAGGAAGAAAAAAAAACCTACCCTAAAGTACACCATATTCTATCAAAGAGTAGGGAAGGGACGCTATACATACATATATATATATATGTGTGTGTGTGTGTGTGTGTACATGTACTGTTTCTTACTTGGGCATATTTTAATAAGCATGCACATCAGAATATATATATATATACATGGTTGGGTAAGAGTATGTAGAAATGTAGTCAGTTACTAAATACATATTACATGGCAATATTTGTAATTAGTAACTTAATTCATTGGATTACAAAAATTGTGCTGTAATGTGAACACTTTTGAGTTAATTCAAAATCAAACACCGAAAATATTGCACCTTATACTGAAAAAAAAATGGACGCAGCCACAAAATTTGGAGTTTCCATATATATATAGATATATATATCTATATATATTTAGTATATATTTGTCTTTAAACAGTGTAAAACATTTTCAATGCAAATAAAGTGCATTTTCCACATTCAGCATTTACAGTTGGTCAAATCAAATTACCCTTATAAAAACAGTACTGGCACAAACTACAGGTGTACTGTGTGTATTCTACAACCATGTGGGATGCTGTTTCTTTTGTGAAAATTTCTGTTGCTGCTGTTTTTTAAATCAAAGGCCACATGGAAGACTTTGCTCTTGTAATGCAAGAGGAGCTCTTTCTCAAAATGTTCATCACTGTCCATTTTCAATGTAAATAAAAAGGAATTAAAATCCATTGTCCATAAGTCATCATGAAAAACAAAAAAGATTAGTTAAGTCATCATTTAAAAAAAAACTGGCAACCTGAGAGGATTAACTTACTTTGACATACAGTAGAACATATTCCGCATTTAAAATTTGTCACATCAAACTACCCTTACAAAAACATGGTGGCATAAACGTCTACAGGTGTACTGTGTTGCTTCTTTTAAGTTTTTGTTGCTGATGTGTTCTAATCAAAGGCCACAGGGAGGAGTTTGCTATTGAAACGCAAGAGGGTAACTCATTCAAAATGTTCATTTGACAAGTGGTTCCTCTGAGGGGTAAGGATGTTGCCATCACGGCTGAAGAGCCATTCAATAGGTGCACTTGAGGGTAACAACAACAACTTAGTTTTGTATAGTGCTTTCAAGGAACCCAAGGATGCTTTACACTAGATAAGACCAGCACAAAAATAATAATTAAAACAAAGATCAAAAGACTAGAGACCATAGGCCTTAGTGAAAAGGTGGGTTTTCAGTATTCTTATAAGATATTCCAAAGCAGCAGAGTTGCAGACCTCTGCTGGAATAGCGTTCCAAAGGGTGGGGGCTGCCACACTAAAGGCTGTATCCCCAAAAGTCTGCAGGCTGGTGTAGGGGATGGAAAGCAGGCCCATGTCTGCAGACCACAGATTCTGGGATGGAATATAGGGGTTGAGGAGGTCTGATAGGTACTGGCAGGTATGGGCATGGAAGGATTTATAGGTGAGGAGGAGGATTTTATTAGGGGATTTGACTGGGAGCCAGTGAAGGTGGACAAGGGTGGGAGTGATTTGTTGCTAGGCCCTGGTGCGGGTGAGCACTCTGGCAGCTAAATTCTACATATACTAAAGCCTTTCAAGGGCTTTGCTAGGTACTCCAGACAGGACTCCATTGCAATAATCCAGACAAGAGGTGATGAAGGCATGAATGAGGGTCTCTGCCACAGAGTCCGAGAGTAAAGGCCGGAGTATGGAGATGTTTTTGAGGTGAAAGAAAGCAAATTTGATGTGACTGGAATGAGAGGGTGGAGTCCAGAATTACACCAAGGTTGTGGACTTCTGGGAATGGGCAGATGGAGTAGCCATCCACGTCAATGAGAAGATCGCCAACCTTCCGGAGCAGTGCCTTGGAAGCCACAGCCATGAGCTCAGTCTTTTGGTATTTAGCTTGAGTAGATTTGATGACATCCAGATTTTTATTTGGTGGAGGCAGTTACCAAGGGATTGTGGGGGGAGCTGAGAGAATGGTCGAGTGCCGAGATAAAGCTGCGTGTTATCAGCATAGCAATGGAAACTTAAACCGTGGTGGTGGATGATCTGACCAAGGGGAGCATATAGATGGCAAAGAGGAGGGGTCCAAGCACGGGGCCTTGTGGCACACCTTGGTTGACTGGGGCTAGGGTGGAACTGGAGTCTCTGATGGTAACAAACTTGTTTCCTGTTGGTGAGATATGACTGGAACCAGGAGAGAGCTACACCAGTGAGGCCTAGGTATTCAGTTAAGCTGTTGAGGAGAATGGTGTGGGAAACGGTGTTGAAGGCTGCAGAGAAGTCCAGGAGGATGAGCAGCAGCAATGAGGAGGGCATTGGTGATTCTGATAAGGGCAGTCTCCATGCTGTGGTGTGCTCTGGAGCCAGATTGGAGGGGTAAGATTGTGTTGGATTTAAGGAAGAGCCTCTTCACCCATGGAAAGTCATTAAGGTAGTCCATAGCCTTACTTGTCCCCTCTAGATACTTCCAGACTTCTTCAGCAACACCACTTTTGATATTGGAGTTTCCAGGTCCATAACTGAAGAAACCCTTATTGAAAATATATGTGCTGTGTGTAATAGGGTAGGACTTTGTTATAGGAGCTTTCAGTTTGTGTACAGTATCTTTATCCAACTAAATTCTCAGCTCACTGGCTTATCCTTCATGAGCGACCGTTCTCAGTTCACTAGTTAGCAAGCTGAACTGAACATTTGGCTGTGTTTCAGTTCAGTGAGTGGGACTACACAGTTGGAGCTCCGGTCAAGCAATGAACGATTCAGTGAACGGATCTTTTCAATTTAATGAACTGATTCTAATGATTCAGTACACTAAAAAGAACTGCTTTGCCCATCACCACAAAAGGGAGCACTTGTCTAAGAAAGCTCCAGAGCACTTGTCTGTCAGACACACTTTTTATGAGTTAAAAGAGCATTGGTTATCATAAAAAGTTTAATAATTTTCAAATGGCCACTTTAAAGATGTACTCAAAAATTTAATCACGTAATCCTTCACAATGTACGTAACTATAATCTATTTGCACATTTTTTTCAAGTATAATCTGGGTTGATTATAGTTATTTTGTAATCTGATTATGTAATCCCAATTACATGTAATCCATTACTACCAACCCTGTATGTGCAAATGGGTGCTTACTGTAGCCCACCCATCAAGTGCCTGTCGAAACATGAATACTGAATGCCAGACCAGGCACAGATTAAAAAGAATTTTAGATCGCAGTAGGCACTGGAGGAAATTATTTTCTTCCTCACACAGAAATCAATGTATTCCACCTGCATTAGCCTTCGCTTCTACTCCCACAGGCTCTTACTGTATAGTGGCTTGGGTGCAAACACCAAAGGCTATAGACACTATTGATGAATATTAGGAGACACTCTTGTCATTCTCTACCGTCTTCGGGTTTAGACACATTGAAACGTAGTGAAGAGCTGTGGTGCTCAGCCAAGTTTCACCTATTTGAGAGCATGGGGAATTTATGGGTGGAAGGGGTCTTCCCTTACCCTGCCAACAAACCGGCCTAAGGATGTTTGAACACGTTGAGGCAGTTTTAATACAAAAAGTACACAAAGAATACCTTGTCAGAGTATAAGTGGCGCTAAACTTTGCTTAGAATCCACCAGTCATGGTCAACCACCATTGGTTTGTGTGTGTGTGTGTGTGTGTGTGTGTGTGTGTGTGTGTGTGTGTGTGTGTGTGTGTGTGTGTGTGTGTGTGTGTGTGTGTGTGTGTGTGTGTGTGTGTGTGTGTGTGTGTTATTATCATGATAATCTTGGGGAAATAACTGTTTACATATCGTCACCTTCTTCAAATAATGGCCTAAGTCGTATTTTTCAAGTTTTTCAAAAAACAGAATAAACTGAAACTGAAACAAAATTTGTCAGTTTATTCTGTTTTCTGAAAAACTTGAAAATATGACTTAGGCCGTTATTTTAAGAGGGGGACGATATGCAAAAATGCCATGTTTGAGAATCCAACTGAGGTTCATCACATGGAACTGTCTGGTAATGTTAGGTGTTCTATCAAACCAAAAATAGTTTTCAAATCACACTCCCTTAAATATTCATTCTGCGTTATGTAACAGATTCTCGTTATCATCTGAACTGACGATAATGAGAATTAGGAGGATAATGAGAATTAGGAGGATAGTGTTATGACAGTATCCGCGACTTGCCGCAAGTCGATTTATACGGAAGTTCGCCGTGTAGAAGGCGTTATTATGGATTCCACTGCTTTTCTGGGCAAGACTAGGAAGACCCGCCCCTACTCTATCTCTGATTGGCTAACCCTATCCCTAACCCCACTTTAACCCTAACCTTAACCAACCGAGGCGACAAGTACTAGCCAATCAGAGGCAGAGTTTGCGGAAAACTGGTACGAGTACTGGCCAATCAGAGACAGAGCGCCCAGAAAAGCAGTGGGTTTCGTAATAACGCGTGTAGAAGGCTTGTTTTTTTTCTCGCACCCGCATTCCGAGAACTCTGTCTCTGATTGGCTAGTACTCGTTGCCTCCGTTGGTTAGGGATAGGGATAGGGTTAGCCAATCAGAGATAGAGTAGGGGCGGGTCTTCCCGGAATCCAGGTGGGAAAAATAACAAGGCTATCAGAAGCCCGCTAAAATGGCAGCAGCTCAAATAAAAATGGCCGCCGCTGCGTCGCTCATAATGGGAACGTCCACCCCCTCTCATTCAGCACCGCCTCATCATCCTCTTGTCGGCGTTGCGTCAAACTCTGTTTCCCCGTTCAGACGCTAGGGACGTTATGACACACGGTGACGTAGACGAGTGACGGAAGAAAATGCCGGACTACGAACGAGGCGCTTCAGAGGGTGTTTCCTGCCGGAGAGGATGACCCCCCCCCCCTTTGGCGTGGACTCTGCAGACGTTTTACACGCACCTCCCAGATATAGAGCACACTAAAGGTAGGGAAACCCCAGAGAGTGTGATGCAGCCTCTTGAGGTGTACTCTGTTTATGGAATGGTTTTGTGGTCAGCTACTGCTAAAGCACTGTAAACTAATAATAAGACACGTTAGCCCCTAGCTAACGAGTCTGACCTTTTAGCCGAGCGGTTAGTGACGTCGCCTTGTGGTGCAGTTCACCTCGTATCGAATCCCGCACCGGGCAAGAAAATAACCGGTTACAGCACCAAACGACCGTTTTTGTTTTCTGAAATCGGTGTAGTTCGAGTTTTGTCTCTTAACTAATGTGATGGGGATGAGACTGAAATAGGGACATGCTGAACTGTGGAAAATGAAAATCAAAGGCCAAGCAAATGCCGTGTGTGTGTGTGTGTGTGTGTGTGTGTGTGTGTGTGTGTGTGTGTGTGTGTGTGTGTGTGTGTGTGTGTGTGTGTGTGTGTGTGTGTGTGTGTGTGTGCAAGTGCAAGTGCAAGGATGGACTGCAGATGTGGGCCTGGTGGTTTTGACTGAACTGGGACGACAGGCAAGCCGGCATCACACCACATACTGGAATATAGCGAGCCATGTGCGTCTGTCAAACCTAGTCAATAACAGAAAGGTGATGGGAGGGGGGAAAAGATCCTTCAAAAGAATTTTTTTTTTCATTTTCTGTCACATCTGCTGCCTCGGTAAAGAGGAGAGGCGTCATTAAGTCCCCGGTCGGATGTCATTAGGAGGGCGTAATGGCTGACAAGAGGGAATGATTGATAAATAATATATCAATTAAATGTAACGTGAGAGACGGCAGCCTGTGTGGAGGACACAGAGTGGGACATCTGTTTCCGGAGTCCTTCATCCCAGCTGGGGTCAACCCCCGAACCAAGCCCCTCCAGTTTAACCCCACCTGAGTACGTCTATCCACCGGCACATGCACTTCACCCTGACCCGCTACATGGTTCGTATTCACACACCACACACACATTACGCGCACACACACACACACACACACACACACACACACACACACACACACACACACACACACACTACACACACACACACACATATATATATATATATACAGCAACTGACTGTGGATGGTCATCTGAAAAGGACATATATTTGTGCATATATGTGTATTTTCCCCGTATTCTCGACCATAATACTTGCCTGCTATGTACTGTCCATCCATCCATCCATCCATTATCCGACCCGCTTGTCCTGCTCTCAGGGTCGCGGGGATGCTGGAGCCTATCCCAGCAGTCATTGGATGGCAGGCGGGGAGACACCCTGGACAGGCTGCTAGACCATCACACAGGGCCGACACACACACACACACACCTAGGGACAATTTAGTACGGCCGATTCACCTGACCTACATGTCTTTGGACTGAAACATGCAAACTCCACACAGAGGACGACCCGAGACGACCCCCAAGGTTGGACTACCCCGAGGCTCGAACCCAGCACCTTCTTGCTGTGGGGTGACCACTGCGCCACCATGCTGCCACTATGTACTGTCATGAAAATAAAATGGGTCTTTTTATTTTTTTGGCCTTTATTTAACCAGGGAAGAAACTGGCTGTATAGACGACCATGCTGCACACCGAAGTTCTAGACTATCTTCAGATTTTTATACCTGTGGAGAAAATGTAAAATAGTTTTGAGCGTTACTGATATTCAATGCACACAAATGACGCCACTGAAAGACAGCAGTCTGATTTTTATCACATTTTTAGTCGAAATCAGGAGGTGCAGGTAGGATACAGCTTAAGTTGAACGCATGTATGCGGTAACGTCACAAAAGTTTAAATCACGCCACGTGTTTGGTTTATTTTATTTGCCAAACCCGATCTCATATTAGTTTGGAACAGATTTTCAGCTACACTCAACCAATTCCTTGATTTATTTGGCTAAATATATTCAATTTGCATTTTTTGTTCTTTATTTTCATTTTTGGAGGCGAGTGGATGGGGGCAAAAATTTCGGGGGGGGGGGTGGTTAAGCCCCTCAGCACCCATGAAGAGCCGGTACTAATGCACACGCGCGCGCACACACACGCACACACACACACGTACCACGTCACCCTATACTTGTGGGGACCCCTCATTGACTACATTCATTCCCTAACCCTTAACCCTAACCTTAACCATCATAACTACCTGCCTAATCTAACCCTTACCCTAACCTTAACCTGATCATAATTCTAACCCTAACCTTAACCATCATAACTACCTGCATAATCTAACCCTTACCCTAACCTTAAACTTATCCTAATTATAATGTTAACCCTAAACCCAAGTCCTAACCCTAAAATAGACCCTTTTCCTCATGGGGACCCATAAAATGTCCCCACAAGGTAGGTGGTTTCGGGTTTTTCTATCCTAATGGGGGACAATTGTTCCCCATTAGGATGGAAAAACCCGGTACACACACACACACACACACTCACATACACTCATCCTAAAGAGGTGTAACTGCTTGTTTTTATCACTCTTAATTTGCTCGTAAAAGGTGGACAGCGTTTTCATTTGGGTTTAGCACGAGACGTTCTCCGTAAGTAAGGATGAGGTGATGGACTGTGTGAGTGGTCTGAAGGTGACTGGGACCTGGATAATTGTTGGCATAAATCTCCCCGCCACCTCGCTCTCGCCAAGATAATAGTGTTATCCATCTTCCTATTAAAGTTCAGACGCGGCTGGGACGGGACAGGGAAATGATAGCTTGGGCCGGCCCGCTACTTCCGTTCCCGAGCAGAGGAGAAGAAGTCTCGTTACGAGAGCTTTCCTTGCTGTCACGGCGAGACACTTCCAGCCGCTCTTATTCCCCCCGCCTTCAGAGCAGGCCGCGGCACACCTCGGCTCGTTCGGTACAACCCGTCTTTCGGCAACGCGGCGGATGCGGCCGAGGAGCGATACCGTGGACCACAGGGAGCGCGCCACGTCCCGTCACTCCTGTAATTCCCTTTGACGGAGGGACGGAACGACTTCCTTACGTGTCGCACACGTGCACCTTTGCCCTCACCGTGGATCTTAAGTGTGTAGTCTGCAACTATTTCAGAGTAAGGCCGTTTGGGAAACGGGTCGGCTAGCGGGCCACGGAGCCCATGGATGATCAGAACTCATGTAGAGTTGTCTAGAACCGGATGGTTAATCTCATTTAGGCTTCTTTTTTTAATCCTCATCAGAACTTCTTTTACCTCGTGCTCCGTCGGAGGTTAATTGCGGATCCTTTCGATTTGACGGACTCAGTTGTGCGACTCCAGATACCACTTGGAATGAAACCCCCCCCCTCCACCCCCCTCCACCCCGCCCCACCACCACCACCCTTCCCTTGCTATAGGGCATGTGTACATACACCCTCTGGAATGCCGGAGAGGCATTGTTGTATTCTTCTCAAAGGTCTTCTGAGGTCCGTGAATGTTATGTTCCCAAGCCCTCGACCGTAGTGTAAGTCGCAGCCCGCTAATTGCCCCGGTCGGAGGTTTCATGGAAAGAATAGCACGTCTGTGGTCACAGCCGCCTGGGATTTTTCTACACGGTTAAAAAGCATTAGCCGGCATGTGTGCCATGTCAGAAAGGCCTGAGGATATTACAATAGGGACAGTGAAGACTGAAGGAAACCGTTCTTGTTGAGCTGGGAAAAGGATTTCGGTGTGTGGAATTTGCCCCCCAACAGTCGTCGTTCACCCCCTCACATGTTCTTACGACCAGGTCTTTGGACAAAGCAGGGTCAACGTCAAAACGGCAAGAGAACGGGTAGCATGACATGAAATATGGGGTAACTGTTGGTTGGGAAAATTCAACGTACAACACACAAGCAGTTTGGTAGTCGGCTCTTGCAGCATGAGACGTGCTCGTCATGTCACTGTTTTCTTGTGTACTGGTGTTACTGGGATGTACTGGTGTTACTGGGATGTACTGGTGGTACTGGGATGTACTGGTGTTACTGGGATGTACTGGTGGTACTGGTGTTACTGGGATGTACTGCTGTTACTGGGATGTACTGGTGGTACTGGTGTTACTGGGATGTACTGGTGTTACTGGGATGTACTGGTGGTACTGGTGTTACTGGGATGTACTGGTGTTACTGGGATGTACTGGTGGTACTGGTGTTACTGGGATGTACTGGTGTTACTGGGATGTACTGGTGTTACTGGGATGTACTGGTGGTACTGGTGTTACTGGGATGTACTGATGTTATTGGGATGTACTGGTGGTACTGGTGTTACTGGGATGTACTGGTGTTACTGGGATGTACTGGTGGTACTGGTGTTACTGGGATGTACTGGTGTTACTGGGATGTACTGGTGGTACTGGTGTTACTGGGATGTACTGGTGTTACTGGGATGTACTGGTGGTACTGGTGTTACTGGGATGTACTGCTGTTACTGGGATGTACTGGTGGTACTGGTGGTACTGGTGTTACTGGGATGTACTGCTGTTACTGGGATGTACTGGTGTTACTGGAGTGGATTTCTCTGTTATATATGTGATAAATGCACATTCCTGTACATACCTTTTCATCTTTTTTTTTGTGTGCATCCCCCCTCCCCCTTTTTCTCCCCAATTGCATCCAGCCAAATTACCCCACTCCTCCGAGCCGCCCCGGTCGCTGCTCCACCCCCTCTGTCGATCCGGGAAGGGCTGCAGACTACGCCTGCTCTGATACAGGTGGAGTAGTCAGCTGCTTCTTTTCACCTGACTGTGAGGAGTTTAGCCAGTGTGACGTAACGCGTGGGAGGATCACGCTACCACCCCCCCCCCGAACAGGCGCCCCGACCGACCAAAGGAGGCGCTAGTGTAGCGGCCAGGACACATACCCACATCCGGCTTCCCCCACCTGCAGACACAGCCAGTTGTGTCTGGGGGGATGCCCGACCAAACCAGAGAGGTGATGTGGGGGTTTGAACTGGCGATCCCGTGTTGGTTGGCAATGGAATAGACCGCCACGATACTCAGACCCCCCCCCCCCCCAAAGATATCTGGAGGATTCTGATATCATATGATTTCAGGGTTTGGGAGAACCGAACAACCCTAAGATAGACAAGGAAATTTAAGAAAAAATATATTTTTTTAGTTTTACGTATTCTGTGTATTTGGCCTTTTGTAATTTGACTTTTGTAAAAGATAATGATAAAATGAAAAACAATAAATCCCCATCTGTCAAATGTGCGAAGGCCCTAACTGGGGTAACTTGGCTTTGGTTCCCTTTTTCTTGAGGACTATTTTCTGGGGGAACCTATGTAAGTGAAACAGCTGAGTGGTGCCCACTTAACCTTGTGTAAAATGCTTGTTAGTGCTTCCCACACGGATATTTCTGCACACCACAAAGGATAGTAGCACCAGATCCTCTGCACAGGAAACATAAAACACACACCTATGAAAGCCAATTATCAGCATCTGAGCGTGGCAAGTAAAGGTTTTATCTGAGTGGAATTTTGTTTTTCTGCGCTTTTCTTGTCCAGAAGAAAAGGTCTCCAGGTGCCTTAGTGACAATGGCTTCACCGGTTACACAATCGTCGTTTTGTGAATGGGGAAGCGAGTTACAAGTGACAGCAGCAACCGAGTGAAGTGTCTGTCTTTTGCGTCAGCAGCCTCTCTGGAAGAGGAAAAGCAACTTTAAAACAGCAGGAACTGCTGTCTGAAGTGGGTCACACCATCTCACAGAGAATACCCAGCAGTCTGACAATTGATTTCTATTGTGTTTCCTCATAGCTGCTTTTTAATGTGTCTTACATAATAGCGGCTAACTTTGAATCTAAAATCTCTATTTTGAAGGCAACATGGAGATGACTTTTTTTGAGTGCATATTTGTTTTAAGCATGGTGAATGGATATAGTCTTTTTGATGTGAAATGCCTGTGTGTTATTCAAATACTGGAGGTCACCTTACTGGTCTGACCCATAATGCTATGCTTACACCAGAAGATGCTGTTGACCCTAAAAAGCATCTGAAATGTCCACCAAGTTCCAAGCTTGCGTTGCGTTTACATGAAAGTGGATGCAAAATATGCAAATGATTGGCCTCGTTCTGCTATACATAAAAAGGATTCACTAACAGTAGATATTTGCATGTAAAGTTGCAAAAAAGTCAACAAGTACCTCTAATTCAGTCTCATAAAACTAGTTTTGTGTCAAAATTACACTTATTTTAAGAATGTTTCTAGAAAAAACTGACACTATCTTGAATTAAAAAGGTTTTAAGGTAACGAATTCCATCAGATATTTAAAACATTGATTTGTGCTGGGAAGAAGTGATTTTATCTCGCTGTATTAGAATTTATTTTTTTTACCATATTAAAGAGGGAAGTAGCCTAGGATCCAGTACAAGGTCAAATTCCTGTTTAAAACTCTGATTTTAAACCGGGTAGCCACAGCAAAATATTTCCTCCTATTTAAAGTTACAGCCGTGAAGATCGTCGTTTTCTTTAACTTATTGCACCTGTGGCGATATGTGGTAATTTCAGAAGTGTTTGATTGGTCCATATCCCGGCAGAGAGAATTTCAAAATGGAACTGAGCCGTAAGTGCTGTTGTGTCAGCACCTTCCCAAACCGTCAAGTAAAAGTTTTTAGCTGTCGACACTACAATCTGTTGGTGAAAGGTCTTTTACAAACTGGCTGTGCCAAAACTGTTTGCCAGCCGAAACAACTTGGCTACCTATTCTCACTGCTTGCCTGCCTTCTTCTGCATACGACTAACACTCTCAGTATAGCAAATGCTCTGTGCCACATTATTTATCTCAGGAAAGTCCAACCCGACAGAAACCATTAATATGAGCAAATACAAAATGTCTTCATGGTTTGGATATTCATTAGGGATACACAATATTGGATTTTGCCAATATCGGCGTATTGAATATATTCAACACGCCGATATTTTCAAACGCGTTTTGGCCGATTGTCGATGCCGATACCGATATTTAACACATCTTTTTTTTTTTTTACTTTCATTGAAGAGAACACCAAGTCTCTCCTGTACTAGAATTAAACTATTACTCTGATTGTGATGGCCTACTTGTTGTAGGTACAGCTATAAAACATTTCCTTTGATTCTACCCTACATGTATCCTTTTACAGATGTAGACATTCACTCAGGGTTATCTAATCTAACTGAAAGAGAAGGAGTCTGCCTGCCTGCCTGCCTGCCTGCCTGCCTGCCTGCCTGCCTGCCTGCCTGCCTGCCTGCCTGCCTGCCTGCCTGCCTGCCTGCCTGCCTGCCTGCCTGCCTGCGTATGGACGAACAGCGCCACTCTGCCATTGCAACCCACATTGTGGTCGAAGGGGGAATTACACCACCAAGTGCATGACTGGTAATCAAGAGCAATGAATTCAATGATTTTGTTGTTAAGGGCTTTCACCTTTGGTTGGTCTCTTCTGTATTTCTTAGCTTTGTCAAATGGCTAAAGTAGAGGCGGCTGACAGGTTTTCGCTGGCGCCATTTTTTCTTGCCAGTTTTTCAGAAAATCTTCGTGGTCAGGATGACGGCCCTTAAGATGCATAATTAAATGGGTAGCGCTAGAGGAGTGTGGTTTTACCCCTCCTCACAACACTGGTGCTTGACCAGCATTGCAAATAGCCATTTTGTTATCCGTTTCACATACTTGGAAATACTTCCATACAGCTGACATATTGAAGCTTCTTGCTGTCGCTCATGGTAAACACTCAGCGTCGTTGCGTGCACGTGGTTAATGCGTCACCTTATCGGCCAGGCACATCGGCAGAAATGTTCATATCTGCGGATGCCGATGATTAACCTCTTGAGTTTTTATTGGCCGATACCAATGTCATGCCGATATCATTGAATATCCATGAGTTAGTTAGCTTTTGTCTTCAATACACCAGCACCAGAAAGTATCATAAAGGACATTTTGTTTGCGTGTAACTCATCAGGCTAGTACTTATAAACCCCGTCAATGATTGTATTAACCCTTCTTTAAAAGCCTATCACAGTAGGTACACTGTCATAGTGTCACTACTGGCCATTAGTTTCCCGGTACCTCATTTGCATTTTTCCTATGAATGTGGGATTATCCAAAGGAACGGATATCAGTTCATCTTTTCACTGGCTTCTGCCGGTCTACGTCATGGCAGCCTTTGGTTGTGAATACAGAATGGTTGTAATTGTGCCAGTTTTCCTGCTTATCAGAGATTTACTCGTGGTTTTGAGTTTTTTGGGTTTTTCTGCCGATGAGACGAGCACGGTGCTGCGTTGTGTCACGCCACTGCCTTACCCGGACAGGCAGGCTGAGTTACGACCAGGGTGCGAATGGGCATACGGCGTAACCCATGAAACGAAGCATGCTGTTGGCTTTGATAGTTTTGCCAGAGAAAAGAATGATGTCCCATAATCAGCTCAGTTCAGTTTGGTGCCATGCATTTCGTCATGCGAGTTATTTTATGAACTGTTGTGCGGCCAAGACTACGCCTCACTGTCCAAAACGTGACAGTTTCATTCACCGCTTGATGCTGGTCACCGAAAAAAACATCTTATCTAGACAGAAAACCAAACAGTCTGTATATTCTGATCCTGTTACTGTATAATACCCTGTGGGATATTGACAGATGGTTTAGTTTAGGGAGAGAAAAATATGGTATGGGTCCCCACAAAAATTTAAGAGAAAATCACTAATCCAATAATAACCCAGTGTGGGAAACATAGCTGAAAGCCATGAAATATGACTACATGTTCTAGAGATTCTAGGTAACTGTATTAGTGGGTTTTCACAGCCTTGAAACTGGCAATTTGAGCATTTGTTAATGAGCCATGTGGCTCCTTTTCAGCTGTAAACGGAGAGAAAATGACGGCTTCCCCCTCCTGTGAAACTTACCCCTTAAGGTGTGCTTTGTAACCCCCCCCCATTCCACACACACACACAGACATAAAAACAACCTGTCTCCACCCCACACCCTCAGGTCCCCCCCCCCCCGCTCCCCTCCAAACAACAGAGGTACATACACGTGCCCTCACTGAGGGAACAGAGGACAATTTTATGCAATGAAACACAGCCACCCTCGCCCCGAGCCAAGCTCTGCCTTTATTTACAGTCAACGACAGACGTTGCTTGTACCCTGGACGTATGTCGGGCGAGGCGGAGGCGGAGGAGCAGCTAGCCGTGGTTGTGACGACATCAGTTAGCAGCAGCCAATGCAAAAGTGCCTCGCTGCAGGGATGCTGACGGTCTGTGGCCGGCAGTGCAAGCCACGTGTTTACATACATACAGTCTCGCTTTCAGCAAGTTTTATTTCTTGCACATTATGAAGTGCAAAAATTTAATCACAAGATCAGCTGTTTCGCAATCTCAGCTGGCACATCTTTATCATCGGTGTGGAAATATGACGTAGGACACTTGGAACTACATTCTGGGCCCTTAAACAGATCAGGTGAAAGCACAACTTATTCCCTTTTTGTTTTGTACAAGTTTAGAAACCGTTGTTTAAACTCTGCCTGACAGTTGGATGTGATCACAACTAACGTTCAATAGACGTGATGCACAACTGCAGCCCTCTGATGGCGGAGCGGAATAAACCGCCGCTCTTGCAGTCCGCTCGTTGTGTGGCTGGGAGGTTCGTATCCCAGACTCGCCGTAACCGGTCACGGCCAGAGCGTCCACGGGGGTCAGGCCTTCATTAGGCCACCCTTACCCGAGGGATAGTGGGTGTAGATCGGTGTAGTGTTCGGGGACTCGTCGTTCTCCAGCGACCCCTCTGGCCCATCCGGGCGCCTGCAGCCAAGCAACTGAAAGCATTCTCCCTACGTCTCCTTCGCGGCCTGAAGGTCATGCAATCCATGCGAGGCTTCAGCGTGTGAACTAGCGAGAGCTGTCGACGCGGTTTTGAAGGAAGCTGGTGTTACGACTATCTCCTTCCTGTGGAAACGTGAGCCAGGGGAGATATTCGACAAGAGTTCCGGCCATATGCCATTGGGTTAATCGGGTGGGATAAGGGGAAAACTAGAAATACATTTATAAAGAAAAACAACTGCTGTGTGACTTTGTCGCAAACAGAACGATACAGGGCCATTGCGTTAAGTTTGTAATTGGATTGTATGGTAAATTCCACTTCATAGGTCTAGTGTCGACTGCACGTTTTCAACTGAGTGGAGGTCAAGATGCCCCCCCCCTCCCCCCACTGAATCTAGAGAGATGGTACAGCTAAATGTGAGACAACACGTGTGTCTGGAGTCGTTGCCTCACTCGCTCATTCACTGTTGCCTACAAATGAACACTGAATCAGTTACTCTATGGGGAGGGATAAATGGAGATTTCTGACACCACTGAAAATTGTCATTTTGCAGCTTTTTCTCATCTCGTCACGCGGACCCCCCCCCCCTTTTCTCCCCAGTTGTATCCGGCCAATTACCCCACTCTTCAGAGCCGTTCTGGTCACTGCTCCACCCCCCCGCCAATCCAGGGAGGGCTGCAGACTACCACATGCCTCCTCCGATACTTGTGGAGTCACCAGCCGCTTCTTTTCACCTGAGTTGCATCATGCTAAGATTTTCATTGGACGCTAAGATTTTCACGGGGAGTGACGAAGAAGGACAGGATTAGGAACGAGTATATTAGAGGGACAGCTCGTGGTGGAGACAAAGCAAGAGAGGCAAGATTGAGATGGCTTGGACATGTGTGGAGGAGAGCTGCTGGGTATATTGGGGGAAGGATGCTGAATATGGAGCTGCCAGAGAAGAGGAGAAGAGGAAGGCCAAAGAGGAGGTTTATGGATGTGGTGAGAGAGGACATGCAGGTGGCTGGTGTGACAGAGGACGATGCAGAGGACAGGAAGAGATGGAAATGGATGATCCGCTGTGGCGACCCCTAACGGGAGCAGCCAAAAGTAGTAGCAGTAGTAGTAGTAGTAGTGAGGAGTTTCCCCAGGGGGACGTAGCCCGTGAACAGGCACCCCGACCGACCAGAGGAGGCGCTAGTGCAGCGACCAGTACACACCCACATCCGCCCCCCCTGTAGACACGGACAATTGTGTTTGTAGGGATGCCTGACCAAGCTGGAGGTAACACGGGGATTTGAACCAGTGATCCCCATGTTGAAAGGCAACGGAATAGACCGCTACGCTACCTGGGCGCCCGGAGCTGTGGTATTGTGCACATGCATGTACATTTTCATAAATAGGTTAAATCATTTCACGGTTAGGATTCGGATACTAACAAAATGGGGGTAGGTGAATAAAGTACACTATATAGCAAACTGGGAATGATATTGAACATAGTTTAAATGTCGGTGAATTAGAAGTCACATTCATCAGGTGCTTCATGTCTTAGAAAACGATTCAGGTACGAGTCTGTTTCATGTGAATGACATATTAGAATAACATCTGGCCTAAGAGTGTGTAAACAGGCGTTATTATGAATCCCACGGCACTTCTAGGCAAGACACGCCCCGCGTAGCATTCGAGCACTAGGATTGGCCAGGCGTCCCCCCATTCACCACCTGGGTTGGTTAAGGTTAGGGTTAGGGCGGGGCTAGGGTGAAGGTTAGCTAATCAGAGGCAGAGTAGGGGCGGGTCTGCCTAGAATCCTAGCGCCTGGATGCTACGCAGGACGTGTCTTGCCTAGGAGTGCTGTGGGATTCATAACAGACGTAACGTTAGCTAGCTTCCATTACCATCCTTGTATAGGCTGCCATTACAGACGCTATAGGCAGTCATCGCAGCAGCTATGCTATGCATCACAGTAAGACTGGCTGCTCTTATGCTGTCCTTTGCAATATACATCTGTCCTTTAAGGATGTTTGAGGTGGGATGGGCCTTCAGCTATAAGGGGGAAGGTTTTGAGTTGTGTTTGTAATTTGATCTGAAAACAGGGACACAACAAGCCAAAAGGGAAATGATTGGATTAGGCCAAGCACACACTAGCACAGATGCAGAGAAGCGAGTCCGATGCAGAGCAGCGAGTCCGATGCAGAGCAGCGAGTCCGATGCCTCGCGTCACTTGACATCTGTGCTAGCAAACAGAATGCTGATATACATCAAGTATGAAAAGTGATGCTCAAACACTTTCCCCCCCAAAGAAAACTCAAGTCTGTAAGAGCATCAACGCTGGACAATACAACAATGTTCTGAGCTCCAAGAAGACGCCCAGCAACTTGACAATAGGCGCTGCTGGTGTTGGGATTTTATATTGAAAGTAAGAGGAGAGGAGTGTCCAGGTAGCGTAGCAGTCTATTCTGTTGCCTACCAACACGGGGCTCACCGGTTCGAACCCCCCCCCCCCCCATGTTGCCTCCGGCTTGGTCGGGCGCCCCTACAGACACAATTGGATGTGTTTGCGGGTGGGAAGCCGGATGTGGGTATGTGTCCTGGTCGCTGCACCAGCGCCTCCTCTGGTTGGTCGGGGCACCTGTTCAGGGGGGAGGGGGAACTGTGTCCCCCTGGTGAAACTCCTCACTGTCAGGTGAAAAGAAGCGGCTGGCGACTCCACATGTATTGGAGGAGGCACATGGTAGTCTGCAGCCCTCCCCGGATCGGCAGAGGGGGTGGAGCAGCGACCGGGACGGCTCGGAAGAGTGGGGTAATTGGGTGGGTACATTTGGGGAGAAAAGGGGGGGCGGTCCAAATAAGAATTAAAAAAAAAAAAAAGTAAGAGGAGCCTCCTTCTTGACGTGCCTCAGTGTATTGGGCCTTTAGAAGTTCATCCATGCACTTTATGGATTCTGGGCTAGGTTTAGGTAAACATCTGACACGGTCTGCCTTTCCCTGTAGAAACATGGAAACATCTGGAAACAAGGGAGTGGCATGTCACTAAGCATGGATACCAGTGTAAGTGTGACGTTTCAGATTAGCAAAGCGTGGCATTAGCTGTTTCAGTTTCACCGTGTCACCATGGGCGCTGCAGCTGTAATGCTGCGAAATGACCCAACTGTCACCGAAACAGAACAACAGTTCTTGTCAAAACGTTTTCAGCCCTTTTTAATCCGATAATTTTGGCCTAATGGCCGCCGAGGTAGACAAAGACTGAGTTTTGGAAATTTATGAAAACACTTGCAATGGATGCAATTAAAATGCGGTCAGGGGCGTCCGGGTGGCGTGGTGGTCTATTCCGTTGCCTACCAACACGGGGATCCCGGTTCGAATCCCCGTGTTACCTGCGGCTTGGTCAGGTGTCCCTACAGACAACAACTAGCCGTGTCTGCAGGTGGGAAGCCGGATGTGGGTATGTGTCCTGGTCGCTGCACTAACGCCTCCTCTGGTCAGTCGGGGCGCGTGTTTGGGGGGGGGAATATTGTGATCCTCCCACGTCCCCCTGGTGAAACTCCTCACTGTCAGGTGAAAAGAAGCGGCTGGCGACTCCACATGTATGGGAGGAGACATGTGGTAGTCTGCAGCCCTCCCCGGATCAGCAGAGGGGGTGGGGCAGCGGCTCGGGAAGAGTGGGGTAATTAGCCGGGGTACAACTGGGGAGAAAAACTGAGAAAAAAAAATGCATTCAGTGTATGTTAAAGTGGTGTACTACAAGCGTTCCCTGCAGTTATCTCATCATGTTATCAGCGTCCCATCTTGCACGGTATAAATAGCATCGAGCCATTGTAGCGCATCACCATCATCACCATCATCATCATCATCATCAGGTCGAGTATCCTCGGAATAGAGAGCAAACTGAAGAAAAACAGATGCAAAGCAATAAGAGTGCCCACCTTGTCAAATTCCTGCATATTAAATGGCTAATAAAGGCTGTAATTTGAACAAGTTTTTGCATCTACAACCAGGTCAAACAGCTCTTCTCATCATATGTCTGACGAATCAAGGAGAAATAAAACATTTTTACGACAAAAAATGACCCTTATATAATTTTCCCATTAAATACGGTCCCATTCTGTTTATTACTTCTCGCGAGGTAATTGTAATTACTGTAGTACATGTAATCTATTACTCCTCAACCCTGCTCACCTGAGTGGTGAACACTGTCGCACATGCCCCCTCATACCCCCCGCACCCCGTCTTCCCCGGCTGCTTGGGCGCTGTGGTCAGACTGCATCCTCCCTCTGCTCCGGAGAAGCCCGGTGACCTACATTCAAGCCGGAGTGTACTTTCGGCTGCAGGCCGGGCTTTTTTTTGCACTCCGCTAACCAGCCCCAAATCTGCAGGGTGCTCGCACATCAGCGCTCTGACCCACATCTCCATGGCAACAGTAATACAATGCCCCAGCGATGCACCGGCGGCTGGCGAGGTTGGTGGGAGGGACACAGCTCTCTCCCCCCCCCCCCCCAACTTGCAGAGATGCAAATGGTGGGCGACACCCCTCCCATATTGTTTTGGTCCCTCCTCCCCTACAAAGACACACACACATGCACTCGCGCACGCACACACACACACATGCCCCGCCCCCCTATCACTCTCTCTGCCTCCTATTCAGCGTCCTCCATTTTGATGGGGGATTACAGAGCCCCCTTGTAGAGCAGGTTGCATTTAGGCAGTAGCATGATTTTTGTTTCCGATTTAGACGCACACTTTTTTACAAATAATTTCCTTGCCAGTCTTCGTGGATAGTGAACAGCGATCAATATCAGTAACAGTGGAAGACTCGGCTTCTTGTTTTTCTTTTTTTTTTGTATCTTCGCCTCCTCTAAGCCACAGATAACCCCTGTTGCTCCTCCCTTTCCATGCCATATGCTCCCATAATTCACTGCCAGCCAGCCAGCCTGCCCCCCGAACACACACACACACACACACACTACACTACACTGCACTACACTACACTACACTACACTACACTACACTACACTACAGTACACTAGCCCCATGTGTTGGGTTGCCTAGTCGGTATGGTAGTCGTAGTAGATATCCTCTTTCAGTTATCATTATTGCGCCTTTTTGGTTGTGGGTAGCCTGGTTCATTAATGCTAAACAATACAAATACAACATTCCCATGAAGCAAACCACCTTCCATTAATCCACACTGCTGTGAAAAGATGTAATTAAAAAGTTGCATTAATTCATTTTAGACCTGGCCAAAGCGAAGGAAAATAACGTTTACACGTCTTCGGCTGTCGTTGGCCTGCCAGTGCGCCCTTTTACAGCGGTTTTTGGTTGTGTTTTTTCCTTCCCTTCCAGCGGTCACGCGGAAGGGAAACACGGCAGTTCTGGGCTCGGCTCACGTTACACCGTTCGGCCCGCCTCGACACCGCCCCTCTCCGGCCAGCAGAACCCCCAGGAATTACACCGGCCCGTCTCGCTTTTTATCACAAGAACACACTGTCACTTCACATTTCTGCTCGGTGAAACCTACCCCTGCCAACTGCCACTACGCGGCTCGGGTAACGCCGGGGCGACAACAGCGGCTCTGTCTCTTCTGTCTCCGTGTCCCAGGGTACCTGCTGCGGCAGTTTGTAACATGGCTACCCGCCACGCCGTGGCTGCCAGGACGGCGCCCCAACACAGGCTGTGGGCCCGCCTCCAGTAACCGTCACCCTGATATTCCTTAACCCGTGGAAAACCGTTAGCTTAGCGGTCGCATCTTTGTTCCGGCTAGGCAAGTGACTGATTCAGTACGCAGGCCAGGGATTATATTGCAGGGCAGCACTTCCTGGCAGGCGCCCAAGTTGGTAAACTGAATACACGGCCGGTTTCCCCGCTGTATTCCGAAAGGTGTTTTACTTTGTTCGGCTAAGTACACAGCGTGCTGAGATTAGTTTGATCCCGGCAGCTCCAAGACTAACATTTTTAGGAGTCGCTAATCTGTATGCTCAGGCTCGCCTCACTTTTAAGGCCCCGTTCACCGCCGAAGTGTGGCGTTTCTTGTTGAAAATATTGTCGTTCCTGGACTGCCCCGGCCTTCATAGTGGTTCATACCGACGGCGGTGTTTCGTGATCTCAGTTCTGCAAGAAAAACGAAGTACACACATCCAACAACGTCGTGTCACTTCAGTGTGTAAAACATCTGCACGGGTTTGGAGAGCTGGAATGGTGGACTGAGGGAGACGGACGTCAAACTCCTCAAGAATATCTGTGCTAGGTGTTGAGAATCTCCCCAAAATACATTGTGGGTCCAGTATCGTAAAATGAATTCAGATTGCTGTTGGTCGGTGTGGTCAGAATATTCAGTTTCAGCGATTAAGAACTGTTAAAGTGGCGGTTAATCCGATAGTCTAACGACACGACCAGGCAGGACGGGCAGCTGCTCGGTTCACTCATTTTTAATGGAGAACAGGTGAAACGGGATTCTTCTCACCCTTGTAATACCAGATTCTTTCAGTCATGAACAGTTCACACCTGTTTCCCCTTCCATGTTAATCTAATGCGGAAATCACAATGAGTCTAAATGAGAGACTCCCTCTCCCTTCCCCTCCGCTGACCCCTCTGGCCTCGGGGTCAGTGGGCTGATATTCCATCCACTCCATCTCGGCTCCCATTCTCTCCCCTCAAACAAGCTTTTCCAGTCTGTCAGCCTTGCGCCATGGAAACCGGCCCCAATGGAGAGTCGCGAAACAAAGGATCCCGAAAACATAATGTGCTCGAGTACAAATCTCCCTCAACCAAGTGCAACAAAATTCCCTTTAGTCGTGACATAAAGCCTATAGAGAACAAGTTCCCCACATTAGGTTCAGTGCAACTCCTGAAACTGAGCTGTGAGACTTCATTTCACCCCTGGGGCCCCAAACAATGTCCTTGTATACCAGACTTGTAGGGTTTGTTTCACACTAACGTCTATGTATATTGGTGTATAACACAAGGTATAATGCCTTCGCGTGTTTTATTAACCTACATTTTGGTACTACTAAATTCCATTAGTACACTAAATTCTGCTTTTGCCTCTTTGCATAAAACAGCATTTTTGCATATTGTGCACTTAAGCAGTTATTAAATTGAAATTGTGCTGCTTTATCCCTTTGCTATTGTCAAACTTTATAGTGTATTATTGCGAGTGTGTGTTGGTCTTATTGTGTGCTGTGATCGACTCTTGTATACCCCCCCCTTTTTTTTTCCTCCCCAATAGTATTTGGCCAATTACCCCACCCTTCCGAGCCATCCCGCTCGCTGCTCCGCCCCCTCTGCTGATCCGGGGAGGGCTGCAGACTACCACATGCCTCCTCCGATACATGTGGAGTCGCCAGCCGCTTCTTTTCACCTGACAGCGAGGAGTTTCACAAGGGGGACGCAGTGCGTGGGAGGATCACCCTATTCCCCCCAGTCCCCCCCCCCCCCCC
Source organism: Lampris incognitus (assembly GCF_029633865.1). Classification (NCBI taxonomy): domain Eukaryota; kingdom Metazoa; phylum Chordata; class Actinopteri; order Lampriformes; family Lampridae; genus Lampris; species Lampris incognitus. The sequence goes on along the minus strand of NC_079225.1, from coordinate 40,212,772 downwards.
CAGACAGGTGCCCTGGCCGACCAGAGGAGGCGCTAGTGCAGCGACCAGGACACATACCCACGTCCGGCTTCCCACCCTCAGACACGGCTAATTGCGTCTGTAGGGATGCTCGACCAAGTCGGAGGTAACTCGGGGATTCGAACCAGCGATCCCCGTGTTGGTAGGCAACGGAATAGACCGCAGTGCTACCCGGACGCCCCCGTGAATTTGAGATGTTTTAAATATCCGCCACCATGACATGGCAGTAAGGGCAACATTAGCGATTCAAGAATCTGAGCTGTAGTTTCTGGAAGTTGATGCCAAAGCCGAAGATGACAGCCAGCATCAGGACCGCCCAGGTCTACAATCAGATTAACATCTTCTGGATTGTTAGGCAGTGATGACCATAGGGATGTCCTCTTTAAAGAATCGCTGGCTTTGGTCAAAAAAACAAAACTTGTTCCGTGAAAACTCTGGCGAACCTTTTGACCGATAAGAATTTTACATGTCAAGCTGACTTCGTTTCAGATGATCAGCTGTGTAGTCCAACTGAGGACGGTCATCCTGAACCTTGTGACATAATTACTGATGTGAACTTGAAACAACCTTGGGAATAATATGAGCAAAAATTACTTTTTTTTTTATTGGAAATTGCAGCAAGTGCACCCAGTGAGTCTTTTGGCGTGCACAGAAAGTTCCGGCGTTCACTCATTACGATCATCTTCCCCAGATATTCAGCAGATACATCCCCTTAAAATTCTTGCCGTACACAAATAGAGTTGGGGGGGGGGCTGTCTTCCCTTTTTCCTTGCTATCGTCCTGTGCATACTGAAACGTGTAGGGTGAAAGTAGTTTGAGCTCCATGATGTCTCCTGCCCATCAGGTTCCAGAAGACTCTCAAATCCCATCAGCGCCACAAGGCTGGCGTTCATCTCAAGACCCCTCACCTTTTAACCTGCAGACTTCATGACCAGCTGCTGGATGGAAATCCTGCTGGGATCATAATGGACTAAGACCGCGTCCATAATAATCCAGGGAATTTGAAAAAGCGGTTTCCCCGGCAAAAAAAAGAAAAAAAATGGTTAAAGGTTTTCCGTGCACACTGATGTTTTCCCATCGTTTTTGAAAAGTTTGCCGTCCACATTGAAACAGGCAAGCAGTGGAGAAATGCTGAAATCCCTTCTGCTGGTGATGGGCATGCAGCTGCAGCCGGCAACTGCACACCGACTGCATAGCAGTCATGTGTCAGGGTTTTCTAAAGACTCTGCTTTCACCGTCCACATTGCAACGCAGCACTGGCGTTCTGATACTTATCCCGTTTGGAGTGGGAAAGCTCAGGGTTTTGGTCGTTGAAAACATGTGGAAGGCCAAAACAGCAGAATAAGATGCATTTTTTTCAAATCTAATCATTTTAGCGTGGACATACTCGAAAGCTGAGTCTGAACTAGGTGCAGGCCAGAGTCGACAATGAGCCGTCATGAAAACCAACAAGTGTTGAACAAGTCCTCTTTCACCGTCCTTCACATGTTCCCGAGGCTGTGGATGACAGCTGCTGCTGCTGCTGCTAATCCTTACCCACTGGAAACTGTTCAAGACCCGCCTTGCCTTATAATGCACTTTAAACAAGTTCTGTTGTGACTTCATGTTCTAGTTACCTATGCACTCTTTTTCTAACATTTTATATTACTTAAGTTCTTTTATTTAAGATTCAGAGGGTTTTTTTATTTCTTATTTTTCATTTTTTTGGAGCTGTTATATCTGCATAGTATGCATATTATATATATATATGGATATTTATATTTGTCCACATTTTTATTTTTTTATATCTGCATGTATCATATATCTGCATGTAATATTTTCTAATTAATATTTATTAATATTAATAATAATATCATAACTAATATAAATATATTAATTTAATTATATATATAAATATATATAAAATAAATATAACGATGTAAAAAATAAATAATGATATTAGTAAAATTAATATTAATACTATCCATATATATTACCTGCATATGTATTATGTTATATCTGCATAGTATGCAGATTTGCATATGCATTGCACAACATTTTCAAGTTGTGTTATTTGTACGCCGCTCACTGAGAATGTCGGCGGTCATCGCCGGTCCTGCAGTTTTCGAGAGAACGTCTGTGGAGATTCATAAGGATAGAATGTGGACTCCCTAAGTCTTTTCGTGAATGCATTATAACATCTAATTACTGATTCATAACAATCGATAAATGAGCTATTAACCGTTTCATAAGGTAATTAGTAAACCCTTTATAGACTGTTGCCAAGTGGTACCGTAAGTTGTGAGTGGCTGTATCTTGCAGGAGCTGGACAGACCTAACCCCCCCGTCTCCGTAGTGCTGCTGTTTGTGCCTAAGAAAATGCTGGCCTTCTCTGCCCCATGCTGTTTTTTAAATGGATAGAGGCGAGTCTTTATCTGCCCCACAAAAGCGGCTTTGATTATGGTCTTTTCTCGCCAGGCTCTCTCTTCTCCCCAAACAGGTTTCTGACTAACCTCGGCGCTGCTGTTGCCAGTGACCGCAGGACCAAAACAATAGGAAGTGGCCGAGAGCTCGTAGAACTCGCTCGGTAACTCCTGAGCCGTCTTTATCTCAGTAAGTTGTATCCTTTTGATGGAGTCTTGTGTCGTCGTGGGCCAGAGGCATTGTTGAAATTAACAGGCTTATATTGACAGCTGATCCATATAGATGAGCTCATTGTTGGGTTTTTGGCTTAGCCTGAGCACATCTTCTTCCAAATGAACGATTCCTACCAAACACAGGCCTGTCACATTGGATTATGGCCCGGGATCACAGAAGGCCGTATTAAAACATTGAACAGAGAGTTATTTTCAGTTCAAACCATAAATAATTTCTGCACCTGTTTGAACACCCCCCCCCCCACACACACACACACATACGCACACACACTGCAAAATTTCTTCTCAAAAAACAACAGTAGCAGTTACGTCTTCGTACCTGACCCCGAAACACAGGGCAGACATGTCAGACCAGAGAGAGAAAACCCAAAACTTTTGGACTCCATGGACGATATGTCACATCATGCCTTAGTTTAATAAAGACGTGAACTGTGTATTCTCTATTGCCCGATACCCGCATATATATATTCTCCTTTTCTGTTCATCGGTTACTGCACAGGACAGTTGTATGTGTAGAATCTGTTGATTTCTATACATATGATTTTTTTTTATTACATCTTATTCCAATTTCATTTATGCACAAATCTATGGCAATGTGTGCACAGGAACATCAAGGCAATAAAGCTCACTGCATGAGAGAGGGTGAGAGAGAGAAAACAAATCAATTGGAGCATTGTATAGTTTTGCGTCGCTTCATCAATGCCGTCAATGGTGCAAAGCCAACGTGAGGAGCCATTTGGCAGATGGCTGGCTGGCTTCTTCACGAGGGGTTTTGAAAAGGGCCATTTTGCCCTTTCTCCTTCCCCGCTTGTGATGGCTCTGTATGAGACACGGATAAGGTGAACAAAATAGCTGCAGGAGCAGCGGGCATCAAAACGTCTGCAAAGCTCCTGGGGAGAGCTCCTGAACTTGGCAGAATTGCCCCTCTGAGCCCTGCTGGGGACCCTCGAACAAGACCACATTTTCTTTGGTCACCACAGATTGTCTGGAGACCAAGAGCTGAAAATGTTTGGCGGTGGAGGGCCAACCTCGGCTATGGAGACTGTTTTGTTATTTTTTTTTGTTTTAATATCACGGGTTGGACAACCCCCGGGGGTTCGAACCCAGGACCTTCTTTGCTGTGAGGCAACAGCGCTAACTATTGTGCCTCCCAAATGGTAGCAAAGTATTTCATATAGACGGCCTTAAAGAAGTTCTCGGTGACTGTTTTTCGGTATTGCCAGGTCTTGATAAGCTATTTATGAGCAGCAGCTTGTTTCCCACAGACAGTCAGTTGGTTACTGGGCCATGAACCAACGCTACGGGAGAAGGAGAGCGGGTCGGGTTCTTAGTCATAGAATTTGAAACCGCCCAAATATGTAGGTTTCCGACTCCACATCACTGTGTTTTAAACAAGAAGAACTAAAACAAAGAGCGGTATCCCAGAGGAGCCACTGACTTTATTTGACCCCAGCACTCTTGTCTGTATCCGAGCGCCTGGATAATGACGGTTATCAGCCCTCGTCTACTCTAATTAGACCCAACAGCGAGAGACGGTAGCCGCTGCACCGAGCGGCGCTGGGAAAGGAGAGTGGACGAGGTCGGGGGAACGGACTCACCTTGACCCGCTACGTGGGCGTCTGGGTTTCCCATGCATCCAGCCCCCTTCCCAAGGCCCTTGTTAGGATTAGCGCTGAGTACCGTCTGCCCCGTAAAGCTGAAATCTGGTATTTTCTGCACCCTGTCCCCCTGTCTGGCAGCCAGAACTACAAACAGAATAATTTAAAATAAAATGCAGGTTTGTATGTCTGAGCTGAGTTTGTGTATTATATTTAAGTGTGTTTTTCTCCGCCACTCTCTCTCCTCTCTATCACTACTCTCCTAAGTGGTCCAACATTCATTGGCCCATTAAAAACCATTCACCGATTCTCAAAGTCACACAGACAGACAGGAATAGGCCCCAGGGGTGATTGATTAATTGATCGCTCGGTTAAGTGGCATTGGCGGGCATTAGAATACAGACCACTGTGTGGGGGTGGGGTGGGGTGGGGGGGCGGCTAACCCCAATCCACTGGTGCAGCTTAAAACTTTAAAAAAAAAAGTATACTCTTTAGGTGGTGTTAACAGCTAATGGACAGTTTTTGCGACACCGTTGTGTTATCTAGATCAAGTTGTCGAGTTTGAGGAATAAAATGACGACTGTGTCGGGAAGGCAGGCAAAAGGACCTCGTTGCGTGTGGTGAATTCATGTTGCAGTTGTAGCAGCAACATAAAGCATTTTGAGCCTTACTCAGAGACAGAATTAAAGAACGAGCTGCAAAATGATGACTCTTTTGTTAGCGAAGCAGATCTCATCACAAAGTGGTTTCGAACCTTAAGTTCAGATGATGTCGAGGGGAAAAAAACCCCTCCTTTTCATTCTCTTAAGCACACCCCCGCGACTTGAAATTCAACGTCAACTGTTGCGGATGTACTGGTTAAATAAAAGCAAAGAGAACATTTTAGTTTTATGCAAAAAGTTTGACTTTATTCATGAAGGAATTGATAAAGCACAGTTGAGTCGTCGTCTAGTTGCAGGAGTCTGTGATGCGCCTCATGCTCATGAACTTCACGGTGCCCATGCCCATGCTCATGAAGTTCCTGTACTCGCCGGGTCTCATGTAGGCCATCCTGCCCCTGAAGTTGGGCTGCTCGTACATCAGCCAGTGGCCCTCCATCACGTTGCAGGACATGCAGTTGGACATGCGGAAGCGCTCCATGACACTGTCGCAGTCGTCCATCAGCTCGTGCATCTGGCCTCCGAAGTTCTCCCTCTCGTAGATCCTCATCCTGTAGGAGCCCCTGTGCATGGGGATCAGGCGGCAGGACCTGATGCAGTCACTCATGCCCATCATGCTCATGTGGTCGGCGTACTCGCCCCTCTTCAGGAAGAACTGGTTGCCCATGAAGTTGGTGCGGTCGTAGACCATGAAGCAGCCCCTCTCCACCTTGCAGGACTGGCACCTGCTCAGGTAGGAGGACATGTCAGGGCAGTCGCTGGTGCACTCATAGGAGCGGCCCTGGAAGTTCCTGTCCTCGTAGAAGATGATCCTGCTGTTCATGTTCATGTTGGAAGAGGTCATTTTATTTCTTTCTGCTGCTGGATGTTGCTTCGCTAGAGGCGGTGATGCTGTTGCTGCTGCTGTTGGATGTTGCTTTTGCAGGGCTGACTACCTTCCTGACTGAAACCTTCCTTTTTATACCTGACAACCAGAGCCCCCCTTTTGTGAAAAACACCCTGACCCAGCAACATAGCATGGAAACCTGTAGAGCATTGAGGGTTGTCCACATTTGAAGCGAGGTTGCCCAAAAGACCTTACGGAGGCGTTTTTTTTACTCAGAGTGCTGTCATTCAAAGCCGTTTTGAAAGGGTTAACAAACAGGGCGGTTATACCTTTGTTACGTCTACAAAGGCCCACAACAGCACAATACAGCACAACCCTGAGGTTTTGAATTTTGTGTATTCTGAATGAGGCAACAAGAACAATTAACGTGCTAACAAATTCCCAAGTGTTGTCATTAGATGTTGATTTGGTTAAAGATTAACACTGAATTTGTCCCATAATAGTGTTAATTGATAATTGAATTATTTATTTATTTTTTTAATCTGGTCTCACTGATGCTAACATGTTGAGGCATCGTGGCAGAAAAGCTCTGTCAGGAGATAAATCTTCCCGCTATTTGGGTTATCGGTCCATATGTAATCCAAGTATATCACACAGTGGAATTACATGTGACATAGTGTTGGAAAATTGGCTGACCTGCCGTGATGTTTTGAATAGAGTTAATCCTGTGGAGTTGAATTTTGATTCACCCCCCCCGACTGCTGCAGTGTTGCTGATAATCTGTTTGTTGTATGGTTTACAATCTAGCCGAATTACAGTAGTAATCTAGAGTGTAAAACTGTGTCATGTCATGTGACTTTACATTCACATGGCTCTGAAAATAAGATTTGTCTATGGTTTAGTTTTATACATAGAGAGCTATAGTTTGAGTTCTTTTCAGACTCTGGAGCGTTTATAATGACGAGCAGATATGAATGGAAAATAGATTTTCAGAAAAAACAAAACAAAAGGATGATACAGGAAGGGGTAATAATAGTTGTAAAATGGAAAAATTCAATTCAATTCAAATGTCTTTATTTCAAACATGCAAAAGAAAAGAAACAAATGGCCAAGCATAAAAAAAACCCCAGCAACGACAAATGGTAAAAAATAAAACCGGAAGAATTCAACAAGAATTCTCACTAGAGAATCCAACAAAAAATTATTATGTTCGAAAAGGAGCAGGAGGAAGTTACTACTTATCATTTCCTGCCCCGTCTCTAATGCTCAATTAGTAAACCTACATAATAAACTTAGTTTCTCACACATTAGAGTATGTCATTCTCAGTAACTATCTGACAATGACTCAATAAAAAATAATAAAAGCAATAAAATAAAAGCAAAAAAAAGAAGAATGGAACATACTATAATACTATACTATACTATAATACTATACTATACTGTACTATACTATATATATACTATAATACTGTACTTTTATACTATACTATAACACTCTACTATACTGTACTATACTATACTATATACACTATAATACTGTACTATACTATAATACTATACTATAATACTGTACTATACTATACTGTACTATACTATATATATATATACTATAATACTATACTTTTATAGTATACTATAACACTCTACTATACTGTACTATAATATACTATATATACTATAATACTGTACTATACTATAATACTATACTATACTATAATATTATACTATATTATAATACTATACTATAATAGTCTACTATACTGTACTATGCTATACTATAATACTATACTATAATATTATACTATACTATAACACTATATTATACTATAACACACTACTATACTGTACTATACTATACTATATATACTATAATACTGTACTATACTATAATACTATACTATACTATAATATTATACTATATTATAATACTATACTATAATAGTCTACTATACTGTACTATGCTATACTATAATACTATGCTATACTATAATACTATACTATAATATTATACTATAACACTATATTATACTATAATACTCTAATATACTGTACTATACTATACTATAATACTATGCTATACTATAATAGAATATTTTTAAAAGGTGACAGTGAATTCAACAGCCTAAGGTCCTTCGAAACCACATTTATATGAAACGTAGTGCCTCAGATATTCAAGTCCCAGCAGCCTTTGCTCCTAGAGATTTGAGATATTAGATTTGTTCTTGTTCCAAGTCAAGTAATCTAGTCAAACGATACTAAATCCTCAACCTGTTACCTGTCAGTCATTTTTTTAAACTGTTTATTTGGGAAGGGACAATGCGCCTTAATCAACGTTGGAAACAAATGTAAATGTACGCGTGTGAGCTGCGAGGCTAGTTTCCATCAGCACTCCCTTTGCCTGGTGTTGTTAGGCATGCTAGGATGACAAAATAGGGCCAAAAAATAAAAATAAACACACAACGTAGTCAATATACAATACAAGAACAACCAGAACAAACAAACAAGAAAATATATACAGAATATGCAAATAATGTAGAAAAAGATGATAAGGGATTGGATGATAAAAAGGGTGTAATCTGGTATTTTTGGTGTTGATAAAGTAGTTCATATTAAGTTGTTTTGTTTTTTAACAGTAAAACACAGAGCCAAATGTGAGGAAGAAAACCCAACAACGATGCAGACGTGGCTGTGAGTGGCCGAAAGGCGCTCTCCTCGTGAATCCAGAACCAGATCAGCTGGACCTCCGTGTGGGTCGCCGTGTGGCCTCGCTCGGTGTGTGTTTTGTAGGCCACACTCTCTCTTTGGCTCCGTGGTTTCCTGCCTGGGCCGGGGCGGCGTGGCTTCCTGCCTGGGCCGGGGCGGCGTGGAGGTGAGAGCTTTTTTTAATTTACGCCCTGCTGGTCACGGTCGATAATATTTTCTGAAAGATAAAAACGCGCCATAAAGATCAGTTGCCGGGCAACGTGATAAACAGCCGTGTTGCAGTCAGGTGACCAAACTATACCGTTTGTCTCGCGGCAGATACGATCGCACGGCCCAGAGTCCTTTGCTGCACGGCCGCCCACCCCATTAACTCAGCGTGGTGGTTAAAGTGAATTATGGCATCCCTGGTTGGTGTTCGGGGTTGAACAAACAGCAAATGTCAGCACAAACCCCTCGTTATCTCCCGTGGTGTTTGCCTACACTATAAAAAGTGTAGGGTGTGGGGTGCTCTGACCTCGCTGCTATAGCAGATGGGTGCGAGTCCTTCGCTCTGGGGAATGTGACCCGTCCCCTTCTCCCCTGTTATTCTTGGGCTCTGTGCTGCGGGTTCCCTGCACAGGAGACAATGGATCTTAATTACATGGGCGGAATAGGATGGATCCTGATTAGCGGGATGCTAATAAATAAATGTCACAGAAGGTTGAATCGGTTCCACATGGACGCGACGTTTATCGAGAGAGAAACGTCTCATCACTCATCCGAGTGACAGCTTCAGTCTGCAGGCATCCCGCCCGATCCAACTTCCTGTGATTTCCTTACCTGGGTTATTCAGCATGCATAAAGACATGCGAATAAATGGTTTATAGGCTATAGCCTGCACCCCCCCCCCCACACATACACACACACACCACCACCACCATAATTGTGTTAATTGCTCATGGTGTAATGAAAGGAAACCGTTTCATTCATCCCCAGGTAGGGGTGCAGATTAAAATAGGGGGCAGAATCCTGCATAGCACTGGTTTATTTGCTAATGACTTGTATTATGCAGGTAACACTGAAAGTATTTAAACCAAGAATTTGCGAGCACAAATGCCCCGTGCATGATAACGTTGAGAAATCTCCAGACGCTTGACATTTGAACAGCCACACACACACACACACACACACATATATATATATATATATATATATATATACATATACGTATATACAGTTTGACTGGGATGACGTGGACACTGACGCCATTAGAGTGTCTCATTAGGGTGGAGACAGAGAAAATCCTCCTTTAGAGAGAATCTTGGATTGTTGTTGGACATGTAAACGCCAGCAGGTCTTAATGAGGACTTGTCCTCACGAGGAATCTCGATGAGGAATTGTCATCGGCTCGTGTTGTTATGAATCTTGTTGGCTGGTCTGACTGTTGCGCCTGGTTGGCAATATATTTGATGGATCCCACTTGTTTATATGTTCTCGTGTGATGTAAAAGGGCATCTTGCTCAAAACCTTTGTGCGAACGAAGTTAAAGAATGAATTATTAATCTCAGTAGCCAGCATACGACCTATGGCCTATGACAAATAGTATAGGAGAGGTGACAACACCCCAGTGAGAGAGATGCCCGGCTCTCATCATGTCGTTTATGGACCTTAGAGGTAATTTAATTGTGTGTTACATGAAAAATCTATGTTGCCGTTATTCTCAAACTGCAGCGGAGTGATAGAGGAGCAAATCCATACAGGGGGTGTGTTTGTTTTTTTGACCAACCCTTCATTTAAAGCACCACAGCTGCTTGGATATGCATACTTTGCTCAAAGGCACTACATCAGTTTGTGTTCTCAGTTACCTCTGCTTTCCAGTTTCACTCAGAGGGTCAAGGCCGGTGAAGCTGCTGCGTTCAGAAGTCCTACAGGAATCACAGGAATGAGGAAACACGGTGTTTCTAACTAAACATATCGACCATAATCTTTTACAAGTTGTGTTTTTCTTCCCGGATGAAGCACGTTTGTGGTCTTGAATATTCATTTGAAGAAAAACTAACTCGCCCGGGTGCTGTGAAATAAAATCTCCTAGCAACGCTTTGTGTCTGAGTCCGCGTGTCAAAAAGGCGGCGCGCCACAGCTGTTGGCTGCATAGGATCAGTTTACTGATTAACTGCTGTGATAAGAGGTTGTCAGCTGTGGTTCCGCTGTGTTGGAGGCCCTGGATCCCACGACTACTCTCAAAGCACACCGACTCGCTGCTGCCTAAATGGCGGCGAGGGAGATCGTGTCAGGTTGTCATATCCTGAATAGTTGTGGCTTGTCGGAAGTGGGGACTAACTGACCACCCCTTACCGTCTCGTATGGCGCGTTTCCATAGTGAGGCAGAACGGTTCCCAGTAGGGATGGGCGGATCGATACCGAAGTATCGATACTCTGATCCCGAGGGTTGGTTTTGATATTAAATTTCCATATTAACTCATATTAAATTTTCATATTAGAAATAGAATAATACAGGTAATGTCTTTGATTTATTTGATCCATTTATTTATTTATTATTTTATTATGATTATTTATTTTTTATTTATTTATTAATTTATTTTGTCTTTGATTTGAAGTCTAGTGATTTGAATATAAATACAATTTATTTTATTTATTTTTTTTTAAATTGTTGTTTAGGATGCCTGCCACGAATATTTTCTGCCTTTGTGTACACAAGAAGACTTTTTAAAGCATCAGTATCGGTACCGGTATCGGGATACGAACCTTAGTATTACTTGGTATCGGATTAAAAAGAAAGTCGTGGTATCGCCCATCCGTAGTTCTGAGCACGGAAGGAAACCTGGATTTTCGTCATGTTTTGATAACCGTCTCGACTCGGCCACGTCATGCCGGTGGGAGGGCTTTATCTCGTTGGGATTCAATGATTGGCTTTCCATCCTGTCACATCCAGTTAGCGCCACATCTGCTACGGTGTTGATATACTACAGAGTCATTATTACATCCTGCGCTGGTCCTACAGTGTGTAGTGAGATCACAACAAGCAGCCGTTTGTCTTTTTGGGGTCAGAAAACAAAAAAGCAAAATGTATGTCAGTAGTTGTATCATGTTTTTCCATGAGACGACCTAATCCTGATTTCAGCTCCGATGCAATGTGGACCCCGACGCGAGCCATGGATTTCAGCTCCGATGCAAATCCTGATTTCAGCTCCAGTACAGCCGATAACCACGCACACGACTCCTGGCCTGTACGGCGGAGCATGCGGAGGTATTACAGTAAGAGTACAGTCTCTCTGTGCCACATACACAGCCCCTGTGAGTCCACAAAACCTTCACTCGTCACTTTATGGGGATTTTAGGGTTCCTGTTGGGTCTTTGGTGAGCTGAGCAGAAGAGAGCGTTGTTGCTCATAAAGACCATTGTGGCTGAACAGCCCTTTCTAAGGGTCTTTATTGGGCGAGCTTGACCGAGTCTGTGTTACTGTAAGTTGTTGTTTTCGAATGCTCTCGGTGGTTTGCGTCCACTAAAGAAGAAAGGGGAACTTGTGAAGAGATGGGACTTCCTCTAAATGGCCCGCTTGTGCAGTTTCGGTATTGCTTCAGCGACAGCCAAGGCACAGACAACTTTCTTTGCAGCAAATCAAGAGCTGACTTGATTCCTAAACCCTCCGTCTGTACTAAGCCATTACTTCTGGTCTCTGATCGCCGTAGCCCTTGAATTTGACACATTCTGTGGGAAATAATGTCCTCACGGTTTCAAATGGTATTCGCATAATTACCCCGAAAGTTTCTCATCCATATGGTTTCATTTGTAAAGAAACTTATTAACGCTTTCTGTGGACCGCAACGCCGACTGCATAGTCATACCGCTCCTTTTTTCTTCTTCTTTCTATTGAGGAATGTAAATGTGTCTTTCCACGATACCCGTAGTTTCTGCAGCTGTGGTTTGGTTTCTAATGTGCTTCATATTAGAGATCTGAGCCCCAGCTTTTGAGCCCGGCCCAACATGACCGTGAGAGGAGGGTTCACGAACCAGCCAGAAGAAGAACTTCACGACTCGATGAACCCGAAATCCACTACGACACTTGTACGCGGATAACTTTATCTTTCTTTTTTTTTCCCCCCAGCAAGCAACGTGCTACGCAAATCTTTAGGACTTGCCAAGGTTTTTTTTATTTCATCAAGTACATTTGGATTCACTTCAGGCCTTAAATTAGCCCCCCACCACCACCACCACCTCCACCACCACCTCCAGTATGTTGTGTGATGGAGTGATAGTGGCCACTTGGATGATTGTAAAACACACATAAGTGATATATCTCACTCACTGACACACACACACACACACACATTCATTGCCTGAGCAACAACGGCTGGCTTGCCTAACAGGGTGCAGGCCAGCAATGCATTACATTGCGTTCATGAATGCGTCATATCTCTGTAGACAGACGCAACAGGGGTTCCTCCTAACGAGCGGAGCCCGTAACGAACTGCCCGACTTCGGATACCAATTCAGCGCCAACCTGTACGTCAGCCGAGGCCAGACTCTCGCTCCTCGCCTCGCCTGCTCGCCAAGGAGAAAGCCACTCCCTTCACCGATGAAACTTTCATGCCGGGGAGTTCTCGCTGCTGCTTAGTGAAGCACTTCTGCGCCCGCCTCCACGACCCCCCCAGAAGAAGACACCGGGTTTCATGCTTTCTCTGTATAGCAACATGAATCCTTAAATGACTGCACCCCCCCCCCCCCACACACACACACACACACACACAACTGTGACTAAAATTCTCCCGTCATGCAGTCGACGATGCCGCAGCGCCGCTGCCATCAAACAAATGCTTTTAATTCTGGTCCGTGGGGCAGGACACGTGGGTACAGGGAATGAGACGACACCCCCCCCCTCCCCCCAAACTGCGGTGTCTGTGTTAATGGTGCTTGGCGTGCTCGGGGCCCGGTGCTTCACGGGGGTCACAGCGGTGGTTGAAGAGCTGGAGGCTCAGCGTTGAGCTTGCCCATAGAGGCCCAGCCAACCGTTTCTAACGACGTCCCCTCGCATGGTGACGGCCCCGATTATGTGGCTCGGCTCTCGCCAGGCCGGCCAACGAGCGTTGACAGCCACGTTGTGCCGTGAATGCAGGTGATCCCGGCGGGGGGTCGGCAGAGGAGCGGCGCGATGATGTCACAGGTCAGCACGCGGGGATCCTGGAGTGTGAGAGAGTGCCCGCCGGGATCCCTGCAAAAACCGACACCCGGCGAGTCGTTTCTACCGTGTGTTCCCTACGCTCCAGTCTTACTTTATGGTGTTTTTAGTCAAAGTATCCCCCTGCACTGACGGATTATTATGGCCTAATTTCCCTTTTCTTAGGGTGATATAACTTGTTTAAAGATAACTGCTTGTTTCAGCGTTTAATTCACTGCTCTTTGCTTACTTTTTAAAGTGCACCACAAAAATGCTATTTAAAAATGGAGACAAAATTTAACATGTTCAAGAAAACCAGAACGAGCCAAATAAACTGCCAGCGCTGTAGAGTATTTCATCTAGGTAAGATGTACTGAAACGAGATAAATATTCGTAAATTCGTAAATCTTACACGGCCAGTATTCTTCTTCATAAGTCAATACGCAAGTGAAACTTAAAACAGGATAAAATCTCCTGTCTCTTTTTGCAGCGTGGGCCTGTGAATAATTACTCTCGATTGGAAAAAAAACTTCACAGCTTACGACGCAGGGCCTTACACTGCGAACGCAGTACGTCTGAACAAGTGTGACCGCCTCAAAATCCCACAGACGTACCGTTTCATCTTGTCTCAAGTACACTTTACGGAAACAAGCGAAATATTGTCCGTCGGAAAGTTTCACCAATAGCCTCTTGTGACAAGTGTGTACGAGAGTTGAGATGGGGCCCCTTGATAAGCTTATCTTCTCTGCACGAGCATAAATCCGCTGGAAATATTGTAAAATCGGGTTTCTCGGTATGGATAAAAGATGTGTTTGTGTGCTATTTCTGCAGTGAAAGTTGCAGAAAGTGTCTGGAAGGCCACGTTCAAAATCTGAAGGTAGAGCTGAGGAAGTGGAACTGGCTGTTTTATACTCTTTGCAAGTGGGAAAAAAATGGCTCGGAAAGGAATTCATTTCACAAGTTTTTCCACTGCATCTCGGCTTGGTTTTCATATCGAGTGTCATTCTCCTGACAAGATAGTATTTCTCCTGGAAGACATGTGGGCGCATCAGAAACAAGAGGAATCGGTTAACCCTGCTGGCAGACAGAGGTTCTCCCCTTCTTTTTTTTTCCCCGAACAAAGAGCACTATTGAGTGAAAGTTGCACTGAATAACGTGTTAAGGCCGACGTCTCGTTCGGCGGCCTCGCTAAAATCCGCTAAACCAAAGTAGGAGCCAGTAGAATGGACCCGGAGACCTGCCGAGCTGATGCGTTCGTAAGCTGTGTAAACACCATGTAGACAAACACGAGCCGAGATTTACAGCTCCTGGTTCTCATTTGCAGCCTTCAAACAACTTTTTATCTGGATGCAAATTTTTGGTCCGAGCGCAACTTAAATGGAGTGGCTGGCGGCTGTTTTTCCAACTTGCTCTCATCCGATGAGAATGGTGATTGCCGAGTGTGGCTGTTGGGAGCGCTCCGACCGAATGTTTTCTGACTCTGCCGGTGGCCTGAACCCCGACCCCGTGGTGAAAAATGCCTTCAATAAAAAATGAGATTGCAGTTTCACATATGCATTAAAGCCCGTTATATCTGTCAGCGAACTCATACATTCACCAGTGGTGCCTCATAAACAACATGGTGGTAAATAAGTAATGCGCTGTCGTGTCAGGGAGGAATACTTGGAGGGGGGGGGGAAAGTTAAATAAGATCTGAGGAGGGAGGTAGATAGAATTTCTTTTCTAATTAGAATAGCTGGAATTACTAAAATAAAGCTGGAGACGAATGGAGCACAAATGACCAAGATCTGACTTAGCAATCAATCATTCTGATGATCAATTTTCCAATAAAAAAAAAAAATGAGAAAAAGTTTCTGTTGCAGCCTCGTGACCACAAGACTGAACTACAAACCTAAAAAAAAAAGAAAGTTCTACTTAAAAGAGAAACCAAGAATCCTTTGAAAACCTTTATCGGCATCGCTTAACTCTGGCAGGGCGGCATGGTGGCCCAGTGGTTAGCATGGTGGCCTCACAGCAAGAAGGTCGTGGGTTCGAGCCCCGGGGTAGTTCAACCTTGGTTGTCGTCCCGGGTCGTCCTCTGTGTGGAGTTTGCATGTTCTCCCCATGTCTGCATGGGTTTCCTCCGGGGGCTCCGGTTTCCTCCCACAGTCCAAAGACCTGTAGGCCAGGTAAATCAGCTGTACTAAATTGTCCCTAGGGGTGAATGTGTCAGCCCTGTGATGGACTGGCGGCCTGTCCAGGGTGTCTCCCCGCCTGCCGCCCAATGGCTGCGGGGATAGGCCCCAGCATCCCCGTGACCCTGAGAGCAGGATAAGTGGACCTCTGGCTTCTGTAAGGCCCGACACTGGACTCCTGCCTGCTGCTAGCATGCATGCAGTTAGCATGTTCTGGGGCAATGTGCATTGTTTATCAGGGTGTGCACATCACGCTTCTGTCATGCTATCAGCCCGTGCATGAGATATGAATATAGGGAACATGTGCTGTACCCCCCCCCACACACACACACCCTCCTCTTTGCCCCCTTCCCATGCACAGTTCATTACACTGGCGTCATACATGAATACAAATGCATGCATGTGCACACGTATGTCTCCAAGTCCAGAAAAAAGAAAATGTCCATAAGGTCTGTCTTCCTCTACCACATATCCTAGCGATGTTGGAAGGTTTTTCTGCTAAGAGCCGCGTTTTCAGTGGTTGCCAGCTTGCCCTTGTTGCCTGGGAAAATGAAAACCATGTCTGCATGTCTGTGGTTTCTGTGAGCAGTCGGCGCTGCCAGTCTCGCTGTACCACACACAGCCCCCGCCAGCCCTCCTGTTGCAGCTCTATAGGTGCACCACATTCCTCGCGGTCCATCCTACGCGGAACCGGTTTGTTTTTCGGCACCGTTGTGCACGGCCGAACGGAGGAAAACGGTATTTTTGTAGATTTTCAAAAGTCGGGCTTAGTTGTTTTGTTTTGTTTTTTTCACCACGTGGCGCGGAAACTTATCGGACGGGGTCACGTTTACAATGTGCTTCGTGACCTCACGGAGTCACGTCGCTCCGCTTTCTATTCGCAGCATGACTGAGCGAACATCAGCTGCGAGCCAGGACGTGGGAGGAAACTTGAATATTAACTCTGTAATTATGAAGAAAGTTTTCCCCTGGAATTAGACACAAAAAAAGTAGGCCTAATCATAGCATTATATCCTCTTTTCCAACCACCCTGTTTTGTAGGGACGACGATGCGTTGAGGGCGGTAAGGCTTCGGCTCATCTCGAGGCTTTCGTCTTCTGGACACGTGCACGCACACGTGCACACATGCACAAACACACACACAGGACTCTCTCTTTCTGGACCAATAATTCACCAAAGACGTGTCAGTCCTGCAGAGAAACTAGATCAGGAGGAGACAGGAAGTGAGGGAAGAGTAGAAACGAGCGATGAAAGAAGGACGGAGAGAAAAGAAGGCTGCAGTACTGTAACGTGCATGGATGAATAGACCCGCCGGCCCTTGGCTCAGGGGTCGGGCCCTGTAGTCGACTGGTTGACGTAGTCGCCCGTGGTGTGCGGGGGGTTCGGGTTCGCGTCCCGGCTGCGGCGGTTCCCAGACGGCCCCCCCGGATGTGTGCCGGCTGAAACAGAACACTTGAGGAGCAGCAGAACCTTTCAGATCGCTGCTCTGAGTTTCATTACCGAGGAGCTTTGCTCACAGACCGCACGGGTTTGACTTTCATTAATGAGGAAGTTTCACAACTTTCTCACAAATGACTTAAACAAAATACCGCCCCCCCCCCCATAAACAAGTCCAAGTGTTGTCTAGTCGTTGTCCCTGAGCAAACATGTTGTCACCTCGTTCGGTATCTGGGGGGCGGGTGGAGGAGCAGCGCCGCTCTAGCCGTGTGCCTGGCATTGAGGGTAGAATGGCAGCGTGAAGGGTTTGCAGGGAGGTTTCCTGCCCACTCAGCACCTCCCTGTGAGCGCCTGTTCCTCCTGCTCCTTTCAGCGCCTATTAAAGACTCCTCCTGCGTATCTGCCTCACATCAGCGGCGAGGATGTAATTACGGTCGCCGAGTACAGGATGAGGAACACCGCAGGGGTTTTTCTTCTCCCAGACTGCCCCCCGTTTCTGGGTGCCAGCAGCAATCTGCTGGGTTGCCAGGTTTTTGCCAGCCGTGATAAGGCGCTTCCCGGACCGCAGCAAGGCCGAGATAACCCCGGCGAGGCGTGAATTTTAGGAGGGGCAGATTCATGTGCTTCCCCTCCGTCTTGCCCTCCCTATCAATGGTGGTCTTTGAGAAGTGACGGTGCTGAAAAGTTGAAGGATAAGATATAAACGGCTCCACGCTTTGGGCCTGATTTATCATTTATTTATGTGCATTTCCTCCGGTTAACAATTAGCCTGTTTGTCTTTGTGTTACTAAATCTGGTGGTGGAACGGATCTGAAATTGTGAGGATGTCTTTGACTTAATGGTCCCAAGTTTGTTCGTGGCCGCATTCTCTCGGCTAGATCAAATACAAGCGATTCAGCAGAAACGAAAGAATAAACGATTTGTTTTTAGCATTCTGAATGAACACAGGCCTAAGTGTTTATGCAGCGTTAAGGAAGAAAGGCTTTCGCTGTCCAAAACTACATCTCGGAGACGTTGGGGGGGGGGGGGGGGGAACAGAAAGCCTGAGAGAGGAGAGTCAAGGATGTCTTGCAGAGTTCCTTTGCCCTGCAAAACTTGGAAATTTACAGCCTGGTTTACCAGTCATTGAAAACACCTTGAAAATGTACAAATTGATCAGATATCCATCCATTATCCAAGCCACTTATCCTGCACTCGGGGTCGCGGGGATGCTGGAGCCTATCCCAGCAGTCACTGGGCGGCAGGCGGGGAGACACCCTGGACAGGCCGCCAGGCCATCACAGACACACACATTCACGCCTAGGGACAATTTAGTATGGCTGATTCACCTGACCTACATGTCTTTGGACTGTGGGAGGAAACCGGGGCACCCGGAGGAAACCCACGCAGACACGGTGGGAACATGCAAACTCCACACAGAGGACGACCCCCAAGGTTGGACTACCCTGGGGCTCGAACCCAGGACCTTCTTGCTGTGAGTCCAAAGACCTACATGTCTTTGGACTGTGGGAGGAAACCAGAGCCCCCAGAGGAAACCCATGCAGACACGGGGAGAACATGCAAACTCCACACAGGGGACGACCCCCAAGGTTGGACTGCCCCGGGGCTTGAACTCAGGACCTTCTTGCCGTGAGGCGACAGCGCTAACCACTGCGCCACCGTGCCGCCCTCTATATGTGTAATTTGTGATGTTGGGCTAGTATACAAACAAAATTGACTTGACTGTAGTTGCTATAATAGATGAAATCCTTTCCCCATAAACTAAGAAGACGTTAGCATAATTAGGAGCAAAGCCCCCATACAAGTACCCCGATCTTGAGTGAACAGTGATTAAATATCCTGACAATATTACTGAGGTCATTGATGGTGTAGTTTGGTTCTAAAGTCTTGTTTCCTCTCTGCTAGGATATCCATATCTTATCCATATTTTTAGCTGCTGAGACGTCACATCAGTGTGTGAGGTTTGGGCAGTTTGTTCAGTGAGCAGCTAAAAGTCACGCAGTCCATTTAGAGACCGTTGAGACTGCCTCTGGTACTGGATGACATGAGCTTCTGTCAGCAACGGCTGTCATGTAGATGCAAGCAGAAGGTCCTTTAAAAGTCCTGGAACATGGTTCCCGAACAGGAATGGGAACCAGATCAGAAGAGTGAGCTATGGAAACGTCATGAACGTGTACAAGGAAGTAAGGGGAAGTCTTCCTCACCCACTGGCAGGCGGCGGGGGGGGGTCTTAAACTGCTTTTAAAAGTAGTTGAACCTCCTGCTCACCCACCCCCAACCCTCCAATTTGGGGAAAGGTGACTTTTTCCGCTATTATTTCCATGCCAGGCAAGCCCTTGAGTCAGCTTGTGAAAGAGCACATTCCTCTCCAGCTGAGCAGGGGGTGGTGTTGCCCACCTCCAGCTGAGTAGGGGGTGGTGTTGCCCACTTCCAGCTGAGCGGGGGGTGGTGTTGCCCACTTCCAGCTGAGCAGGGGGTGGTGTTGCCCAGCAGATTAGCCCCCTTCCCGCCCGAACCCAGAAAGCCCTGCCAACAGCGTATATTTTTCTATCAGTTGTCTTGGTATGTGTTTCTTGACAGCTTGAGGTTTTGCTATTTTCTTTTTGCATTCCATCCATCCCTGCAAGAAAACACCGACTTCCTGCGGCCTTGTGGCTGGACCAGCAGGAAAGGAGCGCCGCGGGAACCTTCGCTCCTCTTCACCAGCATCTCTGGCAGATAGGCGCCGGTAATGTGTTGCTGTTTTACTAGTGTGTGGCGATGGACGGATCATAAAGCCTTAATCTGGACAGCTGCAGAGACGCCCAGCCGTTTAGCTGTCACTTATTTTTGAGGTGCTGATAAAATAAAATAAGGCCGTTCTGAGGACTGGACTCCGAAGTATTTCCCAGTAGCTTTGACTTCCGCCCTCAGAGGAGTTTGCCTCAGTGTACTCAGCATTTCCAGTTATGAAACTTGGTTAGTACGCATTATATTTTGGAGGCGTTTGTTTACCTTCACTTCTCAGGTAGAAAAGCGTGGGTCAGGGGCCTCCGGGTAGCGTAGCGGTCTATTCCGTTGCCTACCAACACGGGGATCGCCGGTTCGAATCCCCGTGTTACCTCCGGCTTGGTCGGGCGTCCCTACAGACACAATTGGCCGTGTCTGCGGGTGGGAAGCCGGATGTGGGTATGTGTCCTGGTCACTGCACTAGTACTAGTACTGCACTAGTCAGGGCGCCTGTTCAAGGGGGGAGGGGGAACTGGCGGGAATAGTGTGATTCTCCCACGCGCTAGGTCTCCCTGGTGAAACTCCTCACTGTCAGGTAAAAAGAAGCGGCTGGCGACTCCACATGTATGGGAGGAGGCATGTGTTAGTCTGCAGCCCTCCCCAGATCAGCAGAGGGGGTGGAGCAGCGATCGGGACAGCTCGGAACAGTGGGGTAATCGGCCAAATACGACTGGGGAGAAAAAAAGGGGGGAAAATCAAAAAACCATGGGTCTGTTCTGCCAACTTCATCATAGACCATAGAATTTTTCATTGTGTATATATATACAGTGCATCCGGAAAGTATACACACCCCTTCACTTTCCCCACATTTTGTTATGTTACAGCCTTATTCCAAAATTGATTAAATTCCTTTTTTTTCTCATCAATCTACATATAATACCCCATAATGACAAAGTGAAAAAGGTTTTGTAGAAATTTTTGCAAATGTATTAAAAATAAAAAACTGAAATATTGCATGTACATAAGTATTCACACCCTTTACTCAGTACTTGGTTGAGGCACCCTTGGCAGTGATTGCAGCCTCAAGTCTTCTTGGGTATGAAGCTACAAGCTTGGCACACCTATATTTGGGGTATTTCTCCCGTTCTTCTCTGCAGATCCTCTCAAGCTCTGTAAGGTTAGATGGGGAGCGTCGCTGCACAGCTATTTTCAGGTCTTTCCACAGATGTTCAAAGGGGTCCAAGTCCGGGCTCTGGCTGGGTCACTCAAGGACATTCACAGACTTGTCCCGAAGCCACTCCTTCGTTGTCTTGGCTGTGTGCTTAGGGTCGTTGTCGTGTTGAAAGGTAAACCTTCGCCCCAGTCTGAGGTCCTGAGCGCTCTAGAGCAGGTTTTCATCAAGGATCTCTCTGTACTTTGCTCCATTCATCTTTCCCTCGATCCTGACTAGTCTCCCAGTTCCTGCCACTGAAGAACATCCCCACAGCATGATGCTGCCACCACCATGCTTCACTGTAGGGATGGTATTAGCAAGGTGATGAGAGGTGCCTGGTTTCCTCCAGACGTGACGTTTGGCATTCAGACCAAAGAGTTCAATCTTGGTTTCATCAGACCAGAGAATCTTGTTTCTCATGGACTGAGAGTCCTTTAGGTGCTTTCGGGCAAACTCCAAGCGGGCTGTCATGTGCCTTTTACTGAGCAGAGGCTTCCGTCTGGCCACTCT